>NC_036847.1:31050280-31055012 GCF_002910315.2 Salvelinus sp. IW2-2015 | reverse complement strand
GACAGCACAACTAACTGGTCTGGGGCGGTCTGGGCTAGGGTAGAAACCCCAAAAACCCACCCCACTGGCTGGCTCACCTCAACCCTCTTCTCCTGTCAGCCCATTGAGCCCACACCGGCCTGACCCAATCCAGCCCAAATCCACCCAACCACCCATTCCACCAAATCCACCTAAACCACCCCAATCCAGCCCAAATCCACCCAGTCTACCCAATCCAGCCCAAATCCACCCAGTCTACCCAATCCTGCCCAAATCCACCCAGTCTACCCAATCTACACCAAATCGACCCCATCCACCCAATCCCATCCAATCCACCAAAATCCACCCAGTCCAGTGTGTGTGTTTGGAAGGAGCCAGGCAGCCAGGCGAGGGACAGCTGAATGGAGCTAGTCTAGCCTAGAGAGTAACCTGTCCAGGAACGACTGGTTCCGACCAGTCTTCTTCTTTTCAGGTTTTATGATGGTCCGCAAACAAATGTTTCTAGGTGCATGCTGCCACCTACTGTACGGGTAGTGAACGAGGAAAACTCTTCTCACTTTCTCCACCTAGGAGACACACTAGACAGCCCTTACTCTTGTCACCTCTGTCTCCTTCACCATAAAAGGGCACTTCAGGAATTCGTTGCATGTTTGCCACTACAATTGCAGTATTTCACCTCAGCTGTCATATGATATTCCTCCCGTGCCTTTGGAAAGTATTCAGACCCCTTGACTTTTTCCACATTTTGTTACGTTACAGCCTTATTCTAAAATACACACAATACCCCATAATGATAAAGCCAGAACAGGTTTTTAGACATTTTTGCAAATTTGTTAAAACAAAAAAACAGAAATGCCTTATTTACTTAAGTATTCAGACCCTTTGCTATGACACTCGAAATTGAGCTCAGGTGCATCCTGTTCCCATTGATCATCCTTGAGATGTTTCTACAACTTGATTGGAGTCCACCTGTAGTAAATTCAATTGATTGGACATGATTTGGGAAGGCACACACCTGTCTATATAAGGTCCCACAGTTGACAGTGCATGTCATTGCAAARACCAAGCCATTAGGTCGAAGGGATTGTCTGTAGAGCTCCGAGACAGGATTGTGTTGCGGTACAGATCTAGGGAAGGGTACCAAAACATTTTTGCAGCATTGAAGGTCCCCAAGAACACAGTGGCCTCCCATCATTCTTCCATGAAAGAAGTTTGGAACCACCGTAGCTCTTCCTAGATCTGGGCGCCTGGCCAAACTGMGCAATCGGGGGAGAAGGGCCTTGGTCAGGGAGGTGACTAAGAACCCGATGGTCACTCAGAGCTCTAAAGTTCCTCTGTCGAGATGGGAGAACCATCCAGAAAGACGACAATCTCTGCAGCACTCATCCAATCAGGACGTTATGGTAGAGTGGCCAGACTTGGAAACCACTCCTCAGTAAAAAGCACATAACAGTTTGCTTGGAGTTTGCCAAAAGGCACCTAAAGACTCTCAGACCATGAGAAACAAGATTCTCTGGTCTGATGAAACCAATATTGAACTTTTTGCCCTGAATGGCAAGCGTCACGTCTGGAGGAACCCTGGCACCATCCCTGCAGTGAAGCCTGGTGGTGGCAGCATCATGCTGTGGGGATGTTTTTCAGTGGCAGGGACTGAGAGACTAGTCAGGATTGAGGCAAAGATGAACGGAGCAGAGTACAGAGAGAACCTTGATGAAAACCTGCTCCAGAGCGCTCAGGACCTTAGACTGGGGCGAAGGTTCACCTTCCAACAGGACAAGGACCCTAAGCACACAGCCAATACAACGCAGGAGTGGCTTCGGGACAAGTCTCTGAATGTCCTTGAGTAGCCCAACCAAACCCCAGATTGTACAGCAAYGCTCCCCATCCAACCTGACAGATCTTGAGAGATCTGCAGAGAACAGTAGGAGAAACTCCCCAAATACAGGTGTGCCAAGCTTGTAGCGTCATACCCAAGAAGACTCAATGTTGTAATCGCTGCCAAAGGTGCTTCAACAAAGTACTGTGTAAGGGTCTGAATACGTATGTAAATGTGGATTCTCCACTGGAATCCATTTCTCCTCACTATTATATCTACTCGACACGCCATCAGTTTCAAGCGAAACCCCCGCTTCCGCCATCTTCCGTTCCGACCAGACAGCGGATGGAGCGGCTTTTAGGTTCGCTTTACTGAAGAAAAGGGTTGCTTAGGGACGCTTTACCGCAGTAAAAGGTTGCTATGTGACAATTGTTAGGGATGTCGGAGTGATTTAAAGTGTCTTCTTAGAAACCACAACCAGTCAGGGAAGCCTGGCCTCCTGAGGATTCACCTTAGTATTTATATCATGCCCACACACAGAGGTGCTAATGCTCTCTCTCTTTCTCTCTCTCTCTCGAACACACACACACACACACACACACACACACACACACACACACACACACACACACACCCACCATCAGAGCGCATGCATGCATACACACCATCAAGCTCCAGTTGGGGGGAAACATGGTATTTCTTTGTGACAGACTCTCTAATCGAGATTGGGTTCTGGGTGCTTTGATTAGGGACAACAAGTTAGTTAAAGGTGGATTATCAGATGTGTCACTCAGCTCAACCCTGCGGGAGAGGAGACACTCTATTGGATTAAAGACAAGATCAAAGGTCAAACACCACAACAGATAATATAATAGCACAGAAAAGTGTGTAAATTTGACGTGGGAGAAAGGCCAGATTTACTTCACAGGACTATTTTGAGATTATTCTAAAAGGCATTTGTTAGCTCCGGTCCAATGGAATGGCGAACCTGGTTAGGAGGCCTATGTAGTCCGGTCAGGGGAACAAGGGCCATTAGTAGTCGGTCGGTGGAAGGGCCTTGAGTCCGGTCGGGGAAAGGGGCCATTGTAGTCCGGTCGGGGGAAAGGGGCCATTGTAGTCCGGTCGGGGGAAACAAGGTCCGAAACCCCTTGTTAGTTCGAGTACAGGTGGTGTTATCATGTGTGTTCAGTCAGGCAGACCCTCTGAAGGGGAGAGGAGAGACTATTGGGTTATACTGGATTACGCTGTAGGAGTCAAAAGATCAGTGTCATGATAATCCCATAGGACTACCATTTAGGGGTTGACTGGTTCAGAGACAACCGGTAGTTCACACTAAAGAGACATACAGTCAATACGAGTTTTGTTGGTTCATTTTGTTAGCCTTTAACCTTTGTTGCTGAATAGTTTATTATTTACACATGTTTTGGGGAAGGATGGATTGGGTGGCAAGTGTTAAAATGTTGCAGTATTTAGCAATAATAAATAAGAATATGGTAGCAGCAGTTGTGATGTGTGTGTGTRAATGAGTGAGTACGTGTGTGTTAATGGATACTTTGGGATTATTTAATTGCTGAACACTTGAACTGGACTGACYACCTGCATTGACTTGCCRCCCCTTAAAGGGATACTTCGGGATTTTGCCAATGAAGCTCTTTATTTAATTCCCCAGAGTCAGATGAACTCATGGATACCATTTCCATACTGGATACAGAGACAGAAAAATGGTATCCACATATCATCTGACTCTGGGGAAGTAGATAAAGTGCCTCATTGGCAAAATCCCGAAGTATGCCTTTAAGGGGCGGCAAGTCAATGCAGGTGGTCAGTCCAGTTCAAGTGTTCAGCGGTCTGATGGCTTGTAGATAGAAACGGTCTCTGAGCTTGTTGGTATCGGACCTCATGCTCCGATACTGTCTGCCAGACGGTAAGGGAGTTCATKGCTGGGGTGTGTRGRGTCCTTGATGATGCTGCCTGCCTTCCTCAGGCACCGTACACCACCCACTGGAGGGCCTTGCGGAAGTCGGAAGTTGACMTACACYGTAGCCAAATACATTTAAACTCAGTTTTTCACAATTCGTGACATGTAATCCTAGTAAACATTCCCTGTCTTAGGTCAGTTAGGATCACCACTTTATTTTAAGAATGTGAAATGGCAGAATAATAGTAGAGCTTTTTTTTTTATTGTTCAGAAATGTGGTGGGTACTCTCTTCGTTCGCTGGACTTTATCCTGCTAACTGTTCCAAATGTCCGAACTGAATTTGGTAAAAGGGCTTTTATGTACTCTGCGCTATCGTCTTGGAACGCCTTACAAAATACTTTTAAACTGGAAGAACTTGTCCCGATTGGTATTTTTAAATCACCGATGAATGATCTTGAAACTGATTCCCTGACCTGTCAATGTTTTTAATTTGCTGTTTTTGATTTTTGTTATACTCTTGTGAATTCTATGGTTTTTACTAGATTTCTTGTAGTTTTTCATGTTGTTTGTCTGTAATTTTTGTAATGACTTGGTGCTGCCTATCTTGGCCAGGACGCTCTTGAAAAATAGATTTTAAAGAAAGGTTAAATAAAATACAGTAAAATAAAGAGATAATTATTTATTTCAGCTTTTATTTATTTTATCACATTCCCAGTGGGTCAGAAGTTTACATACACTCAATTAGTGTTTAGTAGCATTGCCTTTAAATTGTTTAACTTGGGTGAAACGTTTTGRGTAGCCTTCCACAAGCTTCCCACAATAAGTTGGGTGAATTTTGTCCCATTCCTCCTGACWGAGCTGGTGTAACTGAGTCAGGTTTGTAGGCCTCCTTGCTCACACATGCATTTTCAGTTCTGCCCACACATTTTCTATGGGATTGAGGTCAGGGCTTTGTGATGGCCACTCCAAAACCTTGACTTTGTTGTCCTTAAGCCATTTTGCCATAACTTTGGAAGTA
>NC_036847.1:31012038-31049385 GCF_002910315.2 Salvelinus sp. IW2-2015 | reverse complement strand
AAACCTGACTCTATAGGGGAGGGTCCGGGTGGGCATCTATTCACGGCGGCGGCTCCGGTGCAGGACGTAGACCCCGCTCCACCTCTGGCTCCCCCCACTTTGGTGGCGCCTCTGGTGCGGGGACCCTCGTCGCCGACCCCGGACTGGGGACCCTCGCTGCAGGCCCCGGACTGGGGACCTTCGTTGCAGGCACCGRACTGGGGACCCTCGTTGCAGGCCCCGGACTGGGGACCCTCGCCGCAGGCCCCGAACTGGGGACCCTCGCCGCAGGCCCCGGACTGGGGACCGTCGTTGGAGGCTCTGGACTGGGGACCGTCGTTGGAGGCTCTGGACTGGAGGCCGTCGCTGGAGGCTCCATGCCATGGATCATCACTGGAGGCTTCGTGCCATCGATCATCACTGGAGGCTTCGTGCCGTGGATCATCACTGGAGGCCCCGGGCTGTGGATCATCACTCCAGGCTTCGTGCCATGGATCATCACTGCAGGCTTCGTGCCATGGATCATCACTGGAGGCTTCGGGCCATGGATCATCACTGGAGGCTTCGGGCCATGGATCATCACTGGAGGCGTCGGGCCATGGATCATCACTGGAGGCTTCGTGCCCTGGATAATCACTGGAGGCTTCGGGCTTGGATCATCACTGGAGGCTTGGTGCGTGGAGCCGGCACAGGGCGTACCAGGCTGGGGAGACGCACTGGAGACCGGGTGCGTGGAGCAGGCACAGGGAGTACTAGGCTGAAGAGACGCACTGGAGGCCCCAACTGGCTTGGGAGGCGAAGGTCGAGTCATGCGTCCTCCGAAACAAACACCCGCCCGCTTAACCCGGAAGCCAGCCGCACCGATGAGAGGAAACACTGTTCAACTGACGAATGAGGTCAGCCTGCAGGCGCCCGGGCTTGCCACTTTGGTTTTCTTGGGCACTGGGAGGATGGTGGTCTCCTTAAAGGGAGCTGGGGACTACAGCCTGGGACAGGAACAGTTTGAAGATGTCTGAGAAGATGCCCACCAGCTGGTCAGCACACACTGTGAGGATGTAGTCAGGCATGACATCTGGGCTACCCGGTCGCCTCACATTCTCAACCACTAAAACACTTACAGCCTCGGCTGCTCTCTCAATACGACAACCACACTGCACACCCCTAGCTACTCCTCTGTACACACGCACAGAGAATTACCAGTTACCTGTGGAGCTGGTTTCCTACCTCCCCCTTTCACATGTTAGGTGAATAATCTCCTCTATCTCCCGCATAGACACACCTGAGATGTTAGTTTATAGTAGACCTATCAATAGGTCTATCAATAGGAGGTGTATCTTAAACTCAGTGGTGTAAAGTACTTAAGTAAAAATACTTTRAAGTTTTTTTTTATATCTGTACTCTACTATTTATTTTTTTACTTCACTACATTCCTAAAGAAAATAATATACATTTTTTTGCCTGACACCCAAAAGTATTCGTTACATTTTGAATGCTTAACAGGACAGGAAAATGGTCCAATTCACACACTTATCAAGAGAACATCCCTCATCATCCCTACTGCCTCTGATCTGGTGGACTCACTAAACACAAATGCTTAGTTTGTAAATTATGTCTGTTGAAGTGTGCCCCTGACTATCGGTATATTAAAAAAACAAGAAAWTTGTGGAATCTAGTTTGCCATATATATGGAATTTAAACTTTTACTTTTACTTTTGATACTTAAGTATATTTAAAATCAAATACTTTTAGACTTTTCCTCAAGTAGTATTTTACTGGGTRMCTTTCACTTTTACTTGAGTCATTTTCTGTTAAGGTATCTTTAACTTTTGCTCAAGTATGACAATTGGGTACTTTTTCCACCACTGCTAAAACTGTTGTCTATTTATGGTAATGGGGAGGAGGAATGGAGAGGCACCTCACAGTCCAAACAAAGTGGGGTTGATTCCCCGCTGACTGGACACAGATGTCTGTCATGTTGGCTGACTGTCTTACCGGCTGTCTGTCAGGCTGACTGCTTTATAGGCCTTGCTGACCCGGAACCTGGCTGGCTGGCCGTCTGCTTAACAGGTGTCTGGTCCAAAACAGTGTCTGGTCCAAAACAGTCTCATGGTGTGGTTGGGGTCAACCTGGGTCATGTCTGAGTCTGTGGCTTATGACTGTGGCCTGTGAGTTACGGGCCAGGAAGTGGGACTGAAGCTGCCACACAGAATATCTTAGTCTGTTTAAAGATGGAGTTACAGGCCTGTCACTGTGACTGGGCTGGAGACACAGTGTTGTGCACGTTACTAAACCCATTACCAATACATAGTACATTACCAAAACACATTATCAAGCATAACGTTAGTCTAATGTACTTACAACCTGATTTACAAGCCTGCCACCAGACAACACATTGCCAAACAGCACATTACCCATTCACATTACATTACCAAAACACATTATCAAACACCTTACTAAACTTTACCAAATACTTTTTTGTATCGGGACCAACTGTGAACAATAGCCATGTCAGACATGAATTGCATCTAATTGGCCAATCTTATTGTTCACTGATAGCTCAGGGATACAATCTTACAATACACCAAACAGATTACCACACTACGCATACAGGCCATTATTAGTAGACTTTTAGGCCTGTTCATGTTCAGTAATGGGTCTTTGTCTGAGTGCTACATTGTTATTATCAGCATTAGGGGGCTGTTTGGCTTAGGAGCCCAAAAGATCTGCTTTATAACAACCAGCTAAGTGGTGCAACTATATTCAGTTCGTGTCCTAAATGGCACCCGTTTTTTTTTTAGGYCCTGGTCAAAAGTAGTGCACTTTAAAGGGAATAGGGTCCCATTTGGAATGCATTCATAATCGTCAAATGGGTTGGAGTCATCGAGCAACATCAACACACAAGGACTTGTAAGGAATTATCAGACAGTCAGTAGATAATGGTTTATTTATGTTATGTGGGAGCCGTAGGAGTTGTGTAGATTATTGCATGATTGCGTCACCAATAGAAACCTATTGCCGATGTAGTGCATTACTTTTGACCAGAGCCCTATAGCCCCTGGTCAAAAGTAGTGCACTATTATAGTGAATAGGTTGCCATTGGCGACGCACATCATATGTATCACACCACTTAACTTRGTAACTAGGATATTCACTCAGAGGGATTGCAGAGAGACACCCACTAGGTTGTACACAATAGGTCTCTTTCATAGCTGCCCCCATCTCTTTCACTCCCTCTCTTCCTTTGTTTCTCTCTCTTTGTTACTCTGTTGCTCCCTCTCCCCCATTTGTCTTGTGGTCAGCTTGATCTTCTTTGTTTTCTCAACCGTGTGTTTGTCTTTCGTGTATGTTATCACATCGTATACTGCCAGTTTGTTTGCTTTGCTGTAGAAAAGTGTCAATATTTTCATAGCTTAGTAGTTTTTGTAAACCACATATAGTATCTATTTTATCGTGCATCGAATAGCTGGCCAGCGTACTGTGAGATTTGATTCTGGGTTCTGAGAATACATATTTATCAATGAGATTTCCGCTACATTGTCAGCAGTAACAGTATTATATGCTGGTATGTTAAGCAGTCTTTAGAATGAATGGAGGATTATGTCTTATTTATGCAGCCCCAGAGCATATATTCTACCGCCTTAACATATTGTAGAGGCAGTGTGTGTGGGGGTGTGTGTTGTGTGCTGTGATGTGTGTGGTGTGTGTGTGTGTGTTGTGTGTTGTGTGTGTGTGTGTGTGTGTGCTGTGTGTGTGTGTGTTGTGTGTGTGTGTGTGTGTGTGTGTGTGTGTGTGTGTGTCTGGGGCTGCCATGACATAACAGACAGGATAATTATGATAATTGACCCCAGTGACCTTTGCTGACCCCAGATTGTCTGACCTGACTCTGGTAAAACAATAGAATGCACCGGGCAGGCCAGAATGAATATCTCTATGGGAGAGCTGCTGTTCAGTGGAGAGAAAATGGGAGGTAATAGACAGATGGCCAGACAGGCACAGATGACAAGCAGTGACACAGTGGTGCTCTGATTATACACAATGACATTATGACAGATGCAGTCAACGGTTACAACGGAAACGACACACACACAATCACAGTTGTAAGGGAGTTAATGCAGAATAATTAAAGAGACCTAGACAGACCTAAGGACACATCCACTAACACCCAGAGTCCCATACATATAAAGACACTCACACATAAAGCCAGTCAGACTGTGACGCAGCACGAGAGTCAGGAGAGGAGCGAAGATGCAGTGGCAGTCCCAATTTGAAGATGCTTGTCTTGATGCTGAGAGAGAGAGAGAGAGAGAGAGAGAGAGAGAGAGAGAGAGAGAGAGAAAAGAGAGAGAGAGGAGAGAGAGAGAGAGAGAGAGAGAGAGAGAGAGAGAGAGAGAGAGAGAGAGAGAGAGAGAGAAGCGAGAGAGGAAGAGAAGGAGAAGAGAGAGAGAGAGAATTCCATCCTTAATGAAATGATCAAATTACAGACAAAAATTCCAAATGGCTATTTGAAACTCTTTTTTACATCGTCCTTCAGCCTCTGGCGATCTTCCCCCAATATTTGACCAAGACTTCTCTTCCCCAATCCACAAAGGGAGACAATTTTGCCCGCAATAACTCGCGCTGGATTATAGGAAATTGAAGACCTATGCGTCATAGCAGACTTGGGAAATACCTGCATTAATCATCTCATTAAAGCAACTCGTAGCATTCTCTCCAATGAAACAAAAATAATGGAGGCAATGTCAAATCTGGCTTATTTTAGTACAACCATTACGTTACCACCAGACATGTATATCACCTACACACTATTGACACAACAAACAACAAAGGACAAGTTTCTCAGCTTTGTTGATTTCAAAGAAACTTCGACTCAATTTGGCATGAGGGTCTGCTATACAAATTGATGAATGGGTTGGGGGTAAAACATACGACATTATAATCATGTACAAACAACAAAGTGTGCGTTAATTGGCAAAAGACACAACATTTCTCTCCAGGGTCGTGGGTGAGACAGGGATGCAGCTTAAGCCCACCCTTTCCAACATATATATCAATGAATTGGCGTGAGCATTAGACCAGTCTGCAGCACCGGTCCTCACTACTAGAATCCGAAGTCAAATGTCTACTGTTTGCTGATGATCTGGTGCTTCTGTCCCACCAAAGGAGGGATACAACAGAACTGATCTTTCTCACAGATTCTGTCCAGACTGGCTGACAGTTAATCTATAGACCAAAATAATGTGTTCCAAAGAGTCAGTCGAGGAAAATTCCATCCTAGAACCAGTTGCCTAGAGGCAAAAAACACTATACCATACCTGGCTAAAATCAGACACAGTAGCTTCAAGACTGTGAACGTCTAGAGACAAGGCAAGAAGGGCATCTATGATAAAAGGAAATAAATTTCCAAAATACCAATTAAGGAATCTGGCTATAAATGACTTGAATGTCCATAGACATGCCTTTAATGGTTGTAGTCCTGGGGTCGCTACCAACAAGATTCTACAAATGACAACACAAATTGAGAACTCTGCCATGCAGAATTCTGACAAAAATATCCTCCATGTACACACCGTAGAAACACCAAATTGTCAGACAGATAGCGATCATAATTATCAAACAGAAAAAATTTGCTTAAATTCTTTTTTAATCGCTAAAGGAACATTCAATTATAACAAAAGCATGCCACTGCAAGAGCAACGGACAAAGTTCCTAGCGCTGCATACACTATATCAACAAACTATAACACACCACAAGCAGGATCAAAATTATGACCAACAAGATATCAGAAGATAAACCCAGAAGAGCTAGATAACTGACCTAGTTGGAAAATAACAAAAGACACAAACAGAGAAACAAATCATGAGAACAAAGATATTACTGACCTTGAAGAATTAAAAAAACCAGAGAAACTAATGTATTTGTAACAGAAGTACACGTGGCAGAATACACTGACCACTGTGATGACTAACTTAGGAAGCTTTGACTATGTACAGTCAGTGAGCATAGCCTTGCTATTGAGAAGGCCGCCGTAGGAGACATGCTCTCAGAGAAGACAGGCTATGTGCTCACTGCAAAATGAGGTGGAAACTGAGTGCACTTCCTAACCTCCTGCCAATGTATGACCATATTAGAGAGACATATTTCTCTCAGATTACACCGATCACAAAGAATTTGAAAACAATCAATTTTTGATAAACTCCCATATCTATGGTGAAATTCCACAGTGTCCATCAAGCGAGATTTGTGACCTGTTGCCAGAAAAAGGGCAACCAGTGAAGCAAACACCATTGTAAATACAACCCATATTATGCCTATTTATTTTAACTTGGTGTGCTTTAACCATTTGTACATTGTTACAACACTGTATATATATAATATGACATTTGTAATGTTTTTGTTTTTGAAACTTCTGTATGTGTAATGTTTACTGTTAATTTGTATTGTTTATTTCACTTTTGTGTATTATCTACCTACTTGCTTTGGCAATGTTAACACATGTTTCCCATGCCAATAAAGTTGAATTGATTGAATTTGAGAGAGAGAGAGAGAGAGAGATCCTTAAATGACGATGTGATTCTATGTGTTATGTCTCCCTGAGTTGTTCAGATCGTTGTTCCTTCTAAACTTCAAGATCTAGTTTTGAAAACATCTCATGACGTTTCTGGTCATTTAGGGGTTAGTTAAACCTATGATTGAATTTTGCGACATTTTTAATGGCCTCGTTTAAAGAAAGACATTTCCACTTACATCAAAACATGCCGTGTGGGAARCCTAATCAGATGTTAAGGCCAGTCCCGCTACAACCTATTCCTGTTACAGGCCAGCCATTTGAGCATTTTATTATTGATTGTGTTGGACCCTTACYCCGTTCTAAAGCTGGTARCACCTACATGTTAACTGTGAGGTGTYAGGCTACGAGATATCCTGCAGCCTATCCACTTCACAATATTACCACTAAGTCTGTTGTGAAGGCTTAGTCACAGTTCATCTACCTTTTTTGGAATACTTAAGATGATTCAGAGCGATCAGGGTTCCAACTTCACTTCGCACATATTTGCACAGGTCTTGCGATAATTGCGTATAAAGCATAATCAGGCCAGTGCTTATCATGCGCAGAGTCAAGGGGCCCTTGAGTGTTTTCAACCGACTTTGAAGTCACTGTTACGTGCGTACGGCACTGAATTAGAACGTGACTGGGAAGAGGGGTTACCCTGGTTGCTACTCGCTGTTAAAGAAGTATCACGAGAATACTGGGTTCAGTCCTAATTACCTTGTTTTTGGTCATACTGTGTGTGGTCCCCTTGCTCTATTAAAGGAGGATTGGAAGGTGATTGAGCCTCGCCCAAATTTGTTGTCATATGTTAGTGGTTTCCGACACAGGTTGCATGGAGCTTGTGAAATGGCTAAAGAATAACTAGCATCCTCTCAGGTGAGAATGGAGCAAGGAGACCCTTGCCTTAATCTGGGCGTTGCAGCATTTTGAGGTATATGTGGGGTCGGGTCCCTATTGTGGTTTACACTGACCACAACCCCYTTACTTTCCTGCACACCATGCTTTGCTCAAATCGCAGGATTATGCGCTGGTGTTTGTTCCTGCAGGCGTTCCATTTGGATGACGACATGTTAAAGGATAATGTGGTGGCTGATGCGCTTTCCCGTGCACCAATTTAGTCGATCTTTGGACGCCTTTGTTGCATTTGTTTATCTTTTCGGTTGGTGGTCTGTACATGGTTTATTTAGTCCTTCCTKTTGCTCTGGCTTCTGCTCTCCTGTCGCTTGGTCTCCATTTCTTTCTCTGAAATTGTTGCTTCCAGGTACAGTGGTTGCTGAGGTCGGATGGTGTTAGGTGATTTGGTTGGGTTGGTGTCATGGCCATCCGGTGGGCCTTTTACCTTTATGGTTTGTATAGTATTTTGTGTCTGAACCTTTATTAGTTATGGTTTTTGATCAGTTGTATTTGTGTATTTGTGTGGTTGTGAGTTTTGTTTTCGGATCCTTGTAGGTCCCCGATTTTTAGGTGGGGTGGGGAGTTACGCCCCCCTCACTCTCCCTGCCTACTTCTCTGTGTTTGTGCTTTTATTTGCAGATTGGGGACAGGTGGAGCTGATTGGGTCGTTAAGGTGACAAGTTGCACCTGGGTTTGGGATCAACTAGGAGATAAAAGTTCCTGGTTCACAGTCCTGGCTCGCTTTCTCTCCACAAGCACCATTTTGTTTTGTGATCTGGTTGATTATGGTTTTTTGATTAGKTGCATCCTTCAACACTTACACACGTTTTACCTTCATCCATGCATCTCCATTACACCCCTCACATGCCTACTTTCACACTTCAAAGTTTAGTTTTCCTTTGTAGTTTTATACTTTGTTAGTTATTTAACAAATATTTTTGTTACTCCTTAACATGCCACCACCAAGAGCCAGGTTGTGACATCTGTAGCTCAGTTGGTAGACCTTGGCACTTACAATGGCAGGATAGTGGGTTCAATTCCTGGGACCACCCATATGTAAAAATGTATGCATGCATGACTATAAGTCAGTTTGGATAAAAAACATATTATTAAATGTCTAGTAGTAGTAGCTCCTCTCCCTGCAGACAAGGACTCATCAACACAGAGCCTATACAAATGGAAAGGAAAATATTATGAATGCTATTCCTGGGATGCTCCTCTCTCTGCGTTTGCTCTCACTCTCTACTCGACAGCGCCTCGGCTCTCCCTCTCCTCTCTTGCCAACCTAACACGTGCCTCGCTACGCGCGCTCTAGTTATCTCTCTCTCGAGGATCTCGTTGTTTCCATCGAACTTGACACGGTGCTCAGCCCTCGAGGAACTCCGGTCAGTACTCCCATTGAACCCTGCACCACGGTGCTTAGCCTAGAGGGAGCTCGTTACTCTCATGCCTTGACAGTGCTAGCGTAGGGTGTGTTGCTCTTCAACCTGACAGGTGCTAGCTAAGAGTCCCCCGCCCATGGTAGGTTTCCCACTAACCCTGACAGTGCTAGTTAGAGGGTGGTTACGTATATCATGAACCTCGACAGGTGCTAGTAGAGGCGGTAGTGTTCCACCTGACCGTCAGTTGTCTCAACTCTCGACGACCGGTGCTAGCAGAGGATGGTAGTTTGTTATCATGAACTTGACAGGTGCTACTAGAGGATGCCTAGGTTCATACCGCAACCTCTACAGACAGTCGTCTGCTACGTACCGATGGTACGTCTACTCCTCGACCCTGAAAGTGTTTAGCCCTAGAGGATGCCGTGTTCATCATGAACCTGACACGTGCCCTGGCTGAGGCAATGGTAGTTGTTATCACTGACACCTGACGAGTGCTAGCCTACAGGGCATGTAGCTTATTCCATGAACCTGACCAGGTGCTAGCTGAGGATTCGGTACGTCTATCATGCCCTGACAGGCTGCAACTGACTACGGATCGCCTAAGTTATCATGAACCTGACGGTGCTTAGCTAGAGGATGGTAGTTGTTATCATGAACCTGACAGGTGCTAGCTAGAGGATGGTAGTTTATATGAACCTGACGAGGTGCTAGCTAGAGGATGGTAGGTTATCATGAACCTGACAGGTGCTAGCTAGAGGATGGTAGTTATCATATGAACCTGACAGGTGCTAGCTAGAGGAGGTTAGTTATCTACCTGACAGTGCTACTAGAGGATGGTAGTTTCATGAACCTGACAGGTGCTAGCTAGAGGATGGTAGTTATCATGAACCTGACAGGTGCAGTTAGAGGATGGTAGTTATCATGAACCTGACAGGTGCTAGCTTAGAGGATGGTAGTTGTTATCATGAACCTGAAGGTGCTAGCTAGAGGATGGTAGTTTATCATGAACCTGACAGGTGCTAGCTTAGGATGGTAGTTATCTATGAACCTGACAGGTGCTAGCTAGAGGATGGTAGTTATCATGAACCTGACAGGTGCTATGTTAGAGGATTGTAGTTGTTATTCATGAACTGACAGGTGCTAGCTAGAGGTATGTAGTTATCATGAACCTGACAGGTGCTAGTAGAGGATGGTAGTTATCATGACCCGACAGTGCTATAGAGGATGGTAGTTATCATGAACCATGACAGTGCTAGCTAGAGGATGGTAGTTATCATGAACCTACAGTGCTAGCTAGAGGTTAGTTATCACTAGCCTGACAGTGCTAGCTAGGATGGTAGTTATCATGAACCTGACAGGTGCTAGCTAGAGGATGGTAGTTGTTATCATGAACTGACAGGTGCTAGCTAGAGGATGGTAGTTATCAATGAACCTGACAGGTGCTAGCGTGTGGTAGTTATCATGAACCTGACAGGGTGCTAGCTAGAGGATGTAGTTATCATGAACCTGACAGGTGCTAGCTAGAGGATGTAGTTATCATGAACCTGACAGTGCTAGCTAGAGGATGGTAGTTATCATGAACCTGACAGGTGCTAGCTAGAGGATGGTAGTTATTCATGAACCTGACAGGTGCTAGCTAGAGGATGTAGTTGTTATCATGAACCTGACAGGTGCAAAGGATGAGTTATCATGACCTGCAGGTGCTAGCTAGAGGATGGTAGTTATCATGAACCTGACAGGTGCTAGCTAGAGGATGGTAGTTAGTTATCATGAACCTGAAGGTGCTGCTAGAGGATGGTAGTTGTTATCATGAACCTGACAGGTGCTAGTAGAGGATGGTAGTTATCATAACCTGACAGGTGCTAGCTAGAGGATGTAGTTATCATGAACCTGACAGGTGCTAGCTAGAGGATGGTAGTTATCATGAACCTGACAGGTGTGCTGCTAGAGGATGGGTAGTTATCATGAACCTGACAGGTGCTAGCTAGGGGATGGTAGTTGTTATCATGAACCTGACAGGTGCTAGCTAGAGATGGTAGTTATCATGAACCTGACAGGTGCTAGCTAGAGGATGGTAGTTATCATGAACCTGACAGGTGCTAGCTAGAGGAGTAGTTATCATGAACCTGACAGGTGCTAGCTAGAGGATGGTAGTTATCATGAACCGACAGTGCTAGCTAGAGGATGGTGTTATCATGAACCTGACATGCTAGCTAGAGGATGGTATGTTATCATGAACCTGAAGGTGCTGCTAGAGGATGGTAGGTTTATCATGAACCTGACAAGGTGCTAGTAGAGGATGGTAGTTATCAATGAACCTGACAGGTGCTAGCTGAGGAGGTAGTAGTTATCATGAACCTGACAGGTGCTAGCTAGAGGATGGTAGTTATCATGAACCTGACAGGTGTGCTAGAGGATGGTAGTTATCATGAACCTGACAGGTGCTAGCTAGAGGATGGTAGTGTTATCATGAACCTGACAGGTGCTAGCTAGAGGATGTAGTTATCATGAACCTGACAGGTGCTAGCTAGAGGATGGTAGTTATCATGACCTGACAGGTGCTAGCTAGAGGATGGTAGTTATCATGAACCTGACAGTGCTAGCTAGAGGATAGTAGTTATCATGAACCTGACAGGTTGCTAGCTTAGAGATGGTAGTTGTATCATGAACCTGACAGGTGCTAGCTAGGTGATGGTAGTTATTCATGAACCTGACAGGTGCTGCTAGAGGATAGTAGTTTTTTGGTAGTTTCTTGCTTTGTTTTGCAATATGGCCATCATGCCTTGTACCACTGTTGCAATTGTCACGGTCTGCGGTTTCCCCGTTCAGGTCATGACTTTTGGTTGTTGTCCTATTCAGTCTAAAGGCGTGATGTTGAATGATGCCTAAGAGACCACAAGTGACAGGGTCAACTGAGGTCAATGCCACAAAAACCCCACAATGCTTTATTTGTTCTTTTTACGGTGACAATTGTTAGGACAGCTGCCATTTGTGAAATGGCTAAGGGGCCCATGTGCTTCAACATCTCATTTATTGATTCATACATAAAAGTGTCCTGTCATCCTATCATACATAAATGTAAAATCATTCAGATTTCCTATTAGTATAAAAACATGTGGAATGGTTCTGACTTAGATTACCCTGTAATAGAGAAATGTTTGAGTCTGTGATTTCTCCTGGGTTGAAATGAATATGTATTGCATAGCATATTTTATGTGCTGTATGTTTTCTAACTCGTACCTGCATCACAGTTCTCATCAAGTAGCTGATATATCAAAGTGTGTATTTGCCAGAAGCCAACAAAGGAGCCAGTCAGTAGTCTGCTGTGTTGTGTGTGCTGTGTGTTGTGTGTGTGCTTGTGTGGTGTGTGTTGTGTGCGTGTGTGTCGTTGTGCGTGGGTGTGTGTGTGTGTGTGTGTTCCCCATGATTTCCTGCCAGTGAATGGATTTCTGCAGCATCCACCATACTGGGCCTAATAGCAGCGTGGCAGATGCATCTGAATGAGTTGTACAGGCTGAGGCTGAGGTGGGGTGTTGGCTCCCACTGATGCAGAGGAAACTACGTCCGCTACCGCCTCTAGTGGTCGTAGGTGTAATTAAATTAAACTGGTTTGCTTGGTAGTGTAGAGGCCTGACTGAAAGGGTTATTAGTTCTCCGTATTGGATCTGTTGTGACAGTTACTGTTTCCTGATTGGTATAGTTCTCCAGTATTTGAGCTCTGTTGTTGGCTCAGTTCTGTTTTCCCTTGTTTTTTTTGGTATAGTTCTCCAGTATTCGATCTGTTGTTGACAGTACTGTTTCCTGATTGGTATAGTTCTCCAGTATTCGATCTGTTGTTGACAGTACTGTTTCCTGAAACATGCTCCCCGTAATCTCAGGTTTAGCATATGCATCGTCTCCTGAAAGCATGCTTCTTGTCATAGGTTTCAGGTTCAGTGTATGGTGATGGTGGAATGTGCAAAAGTGTGAACCTATGCCACTTGAAAACAGACCTAAGTGTAGCACTGAACGCTGTCTAGGCTGTGGGTATATTCTTACTGATGAAGACCTTTGGGGTCGAAATGTTGGCCTGCACAACAGTGTGCAGGTATCGATCTTTGTAACTTGATCTCACAACCAAGTGCTCTCACTGATGTCTACTTATGTCTAACCTGCGTTGTGTGTATTCCTGTGTGTCTACAGGACCGTAAGCTGACCAAGGCGGAGCAGCAACGTTTTAAGGAGGAGGCAGAGATGCTGAAGGGACTCCAGCATCCTAACATTGTCCGTTTCTATGACTCCTGGGAGTCAGTGCTGCGAGGGAAGAAGTGCATCGTCCTGGTCACCGAACTCATGACCTCGGGGACACTCAAAACGTGGGTAGAAGACAAACACACACAGACAGACCGACATACACATGCACACCACTGCTCAGCGTCAAATAGGGTTACACCAAAGAGATGACGGCTCTCTCTAGCTTCCTGTAAAATGAAACCAGTGAGTTGGCTAATCAGAGTGCATTCATGAGGATGGTGATATTCTCTCTGTAGAAATAGGGTCTCACTTTAAATAAAGTATTTCTCATGAAGTTTAATGAAGCCTCTATAAGCCTTATATAGATGCATCACAAATCACTTATAACCAAATGTGACCTACCGCCTCGATTCGGTCTTATGTAGCAACATGTTTTACATTGGATATAATTAGAGACTCAGAGATCCAAAATGTTATATCATACACTGCAGTTGAGGAACAATGGGAAAGTAATTCTGCTTTGAAAGTTGATAAATTTGGCACTACACTACTATTCAGCATCGCTCACACCCTTTTAAGCCTTAGCCCCACCTATCTCTTTAAGGATTCACATGTGAGGCCATGTGCTAAACAGAGTGAGTAAGGTAGTGTAGTAAAGAACCATAGATATCAGGACTAAAAGTGGTGAAAGTAGTAGCCTACAATAAGGAAAGACTCCAGGTAAAGTCACACTTTATCTAGTCTTTGTCCTATATCCTAATCTGACTTTGGTGCAGGTCATGTTGTTCTTCAAATTACTATCTCTGGTAAACACACACTATATCAAATCAAATCTACGTTTATTTGTCACATGAACATGATACAGAAGGTGTAAATGGTACAGTGAAATGGTTACTTGTATATTTGCATAGTAGCAATATCAAAAATAGAAAGTGTCCAGATAAAACATATTGTATAAATATTTTATARTTTTTAGAGATGATGCTTACCCAGACACGCTTGTCTRAATTGATGGGTCACGTGAAATAAATGCTATAACCACCCCCCAGTCGCATCTAGCTAAGTGGATGGGTCACTATTGTCTAGACATGTACACATGTTCAAGAAATACAATAGATGGCCGTAATCACCCRCAGACACACCTGGCTAACTTGATGGGTCATGTAATCATCTGGGAAAGTGTAGTCTTRTTTAGACATGTAGCTAGCTAGCTAAACAATGAACCATAAATCCAACCCATAGCTACAGTATAAACAGATTGTCATAGCTAGCCACCATGCATGAAATGCTGTTGTATGAATCTGCAGGTAGCTAAAGCTAACCAACTAGGTTCAGTGTTAGCTATCTAGCTAACATTAGGCTATAACTAGCAATGCAAATGGCTTTCAGAGATACTAATAATATTTCTACACAGATCATACACGTAACATTCGCTAGCTAGCTAACAGTCTGCTTTAACTTGCAATGAAAACAACTTTCTGACAAAATTAGAAACGTATAATATCTGAAAATGTAGCTAGACTCTTACCCGTATACATGGATGAATGCTTCACTGMRGCATGTCTTYTCTGTTTTGTTTRTARCTAGCTACAGCTTGTTTGGTCCATTTTGTCAAGTCACTACGGTTCATACGTGTGCCAAATGTAGTCCATCACAACTTTTYCCCACGGATCTTTGTTGATAGCRCCGGCTAAATTCAGGGCATCAATGTTGCTGAGAGCAGTAGCAACACTAGCAGTTCTCCATGGCTAACATTATATATATWTTTTTTAACGTGGTAGCAAGGATTATCTACACATACTGAGCAGCTCATTTTATAGACAGAAGCGKWCTACATGGCAGACCAATCCGAACTCATCTCTTGGCATGTCCAGCCCATCCATTATCTCAGCCAATCATGGCTAGCGGGAAGGTTCCTGTYTTTTTCCGTGGCTAAACCAACTAGGCTCGCAATTGAACAATTTTATTTGTATTTACAAATGTCGTACACGCTTGTTATTAAGGCACATGAAAGTTCACATGTTCCAGAAGGCATTTCTGCCAAAAAACTCATTTTTATTTCAAAAATATATAAAATCATTCAAATGCCTCTCCTGTGAAGTAGTGACGTGCGACATACACCTAGCTTCTAGAAATGTGTCACAAATGTGGTCATACAGTTGATCCTCTGTCTATATAAACCATAATCATTATACTGTTGACCTTAGTTATAATATTTTGTCCTCTTCTGTCCGGTCCTGACTGCAGGTATCTGAAGCGCTTCAAGGTGATGAAGCCTAAGGTCCTGAGGAGCTGGTGTCGTCAGATCCTGAAGGGCCTTCACTTCCTCCACACCCGGACCCCTCCCATCATCCACAGAGACCTGAAGTGTGACAACATCTTCATCACGGGCCCCACCGGCTCCGTCAAGATAGGAGACCTTGGACTGGCTACTCTCATGAGGACCTCCTTTGCTAAGAGTGTCATAGGTAACTAACGATCATCAGTTATCAGTTGTTGTCTTGTGTTATGGGAAGGGTATTGACATTTTTTAATGGGCCACAGGTATGTCAGAACTCTTGTGAGTAAGATTTCCGAWGTATTTATTACAAATGGCAATTCATCTTGAACTAGTGCTAATGGATCTCTCTGTTGTACAAATGGCTTTTAGAATCTGTGGTCACTCTGCAACATTATGAATATTTTATWAGCTGCCCCAACAAGGCAGTATCATCTGTGTACAGTCTCTGCTGTGATTATTGTTGCTCTTAGGTCAAGCTCTAGTGCACTAACTGCCACTCAAAGGGAACGTTAAAGGGATTTTGGCAATGAGGCCCATTATCTACTTCCCCAGAGTGGATACCATTTTTATGTCTCTGTGTCCAGTATGAAGGAAGTTAGAGGTAGTTTCACCAGCCAATGCTAACTATCATTAGCGTAATGACTGGAAGTCTATGGGTATCTGCTAGCATGCACATTTTTTTTAAACAATTCACACATGCATATTACACATGTACATGTGTGACATTTTACAAATATACGTACCCAGCAAATATAAGTAGCCAACAAATTATTATTCATCAGGTTATTAACCTTTTCAGTTGGCTCTGCTGTCCTGTCTTCCAGGTACTCCTGAGTTCATGGCTCCAGAGATGTACGAGGAACATTATGACGAGTCAGTGGACGTCTATGCCTTTGGGATGTGCATGTTGGAGATGGCCACCTCAGAATACCCCTACTCAGAGTGCCAGAATGCTGCACAGATCTACCGTAAAGTCACCAGCGTAAGTATGGGTTCCTGGGACTGCAGTCCATTTGCGCTTTGGTTGGCCTAGTCTCTCTATTCCCTWCTTCTGCAAGATCTTTCTCTTGAATGTCCTTCATAAAATTCCCTTTGTCCCTTTTGCAGTCTTGTCTTTTCCCTACTTCTGCTTGACTTTTCCTCCCCTCATATTCAGTAAATGATTATACACTACATATACAAATTAGTAGATTTGGCTATTTCAGCCACACCCATTGCTGACAGGTGTATAAAATTGAGCACACAGTCATGCAATCTCCATAGACAAACATTGGCAGTAGAATTGCCTTACTGAAGAGCTCAGTGACTTTCAACGTGGCACCGTCATAGGATGCCACCTTTGCAACAAGTCAGTTTGTCACATTTCTGCCCAGCTAGAKCTGCCCMGGTCAACTGTAAGTGCTGTTATTGTGAAGTGGAAATGTCTAGGAGCAACAACGGCTCAGCTGCGAAGCGGTAGGCCACACAAGYTCACAGAATGGGACCGCCRAGTGCTGAAGCGCGTAACGTGTCAAAATTGTCTGTCTTCGTTTGCAACACCCACTACAGAGTTCCAAACTGCCTCTTGAAGCAACATCAGTACAATAACCGTTCGTCGGGAGCTTCATGAAATGGGTTTCCATGGCCAAGTGTCGGCTGGAGTGGTGTAAAGCTCGCCGCCATTGGACTCTGGAGCAGTGGAAACGCGTTCTCTGKAGTGATGAATCACGCTTCACCATCTGGCAGTCCGATGGATGAATCTGGGTTTGGTGGATGCCAGGAGACGCTACCTGCCCCAATGCATAGTGCCAACTGGTGGAGGAGGAATAATATTCTGGGGCTGTTTCTCATGGTTCGGGCTAGGCCCCTTAGTTCCAGTGAAGGGAAATCTTAATGTTACAGCATACAATGACATTCTAGCATTGACAAGCATGACAAGCATTTCTTTACACCCGCAATAACATCTGCTAAACATGTGTATGTGACCAATAACATTTGATTTGATTTTAGAAGATTCTGTGCTTCCAACTTTGTGGCAACAGTTTGGCGAAGGCCCTTTCCTGCTTCAGCATGACAATGTGCACAAAGCGAGWTTCATACAAAAATGGTTTGTCGAGATCGGTGTGGAAGAACTTGACTGCCCTGCACAGAGCCCTGACCTCAACCCCATCGAACACCTTTGGGGTGACTGGAACGCCGACTGCAAGTTAGGCTTTATCGCCCAACATCAGTGCCCGACCTCACTAATGCTCTTGTGGCTGAATGGAAGCAAGTCCCGGCAGCAATGTTCCAACATCTAGTGGAAAGCCTTCMMWGAAGAGTGGAGGCTTTTAAAGTAGCAAAGGGGGGACCAACTCCATATTAATGCCCTTGATTTTGGAATGAGATGTTCGACGAGCAGGTGTCCACACACTTTTTGTCATCTAGATTTTATTTGTGACAGTACATTAACTGTAGTCAGGGCTTCTTCATTTCTGCTTCATGATTAAAACTCTGAAGCATAGTAGTCCCATCTAAGGTACAGTTGAAGTCGGAAGTTTACATACACCTTAGCCAAATACATTTAAACTCAGTTTTTCACAATTCCTGACATTTAATCAGAGTAAAAATGTGCTGTCTTCGGCCAGTTTGGATCACCAATTTATTTTAAGAATGTAAAATGTCAGAATAATAGTAGAGAGAATGATTTATTTCAGCTTTTATTTCTTTCATTACATTCCCAGTGGGTCAAAAGTTTACATACACTCAAGCTTCCCACAATAAGTTGGGTGAATTTTGGCCCATTCCTCCTGACAGAGCTGGTGTAACTGAGTCAGGTTTGTAGGCCTCCTTGCTCGCACACGCTTTTTCAGTTCTGCCCACACATTTTCTATGGGATTGAGGTCAGGGCTTTGTGATGGCCACTCCAATATCTTGACTTTGTTGTCCTTAAGCCATTTTTGCACAACTTTGGAAGTATGCTTTGGTCATTGTCCATTTGGAAGACCCATTTGCGACCAAGCTTTAACTTCCTGACTGATGTCTTGAGATGTTGCTTCAATATAGCCACATAATTTTCCTGCCTCATAATGCCATCTATTTTGATAAGTCACCAGTCCCTCCTGCAGCAAAGCACCCCACAACATGATGCTGCCACCCCTGTGCTTCAAGGTTGGGATGGTGTTCTTCGGCTTGCAAGCCTCCCCTTTTTCCTCCAAACATAACGATGGTCATTATGGCCAAAGAGTTCTATTTTTGTTTCATCAGACCAGAGGACATTTCTCCAAAAAGTACAATCTTTGTTCCCATGTGCAGTTGCAAACCGTAGTCTGGCTTTTTTATGCCGGTTTTGGAGCAGTGGCTTCTTCCTTGCTGAGCGGCCTTTTCAGGTTATGTCAATATAGGATTCGTTTTACTGTGGATATAGATACTTTTGTACCTGTTCCTCCAGCGTCTTCACAAGGTCCTTTGCTGTTGTTCTGGGATTGATTTGCCACTTTCGCACCAAATTACGTTCATCTCTAGGAGACAGAATCGTCTCCTTCCTGAGTGGTATGACGGCTGAAGTGGTCCCATGGTGTTATACTTGCGTACTTATTGTTTGTACAGATGAACGTGGTACCTTCAGGTCTTGGCTGATTTCTTTGATTTTCCCATGATGTCAGGCAAAGAGGCACTGAGTTTGAAGGTAGGCCTTGAAATACATCCACAGGTACACCTCCCATTGACTCAAATTATGTCATTAGCTTCTAAAAGCCATGACATCTATTTTTTCTGGAATTTCCAAGCTGTTTAAAGGCACAGTCAATTAGTGTTATGTTAAACTTCTGACCCACTGGATTGTGATACAGTGAAATATAAGTTGAAATCATCTGTCTGTAAACAATGTTGGAAATAACACCGGCACATAGTAATGTCCTAACCGACTTGCCAAAACTAAGTTTTGTTTACAAGACATTTGTGGAGGTGGTTTGAAAAACGAGTTTGTAAAGACTCCAACCTAAGTGTATGTAAATTCTGGCATCACTTCAACTGTATATTACATGCCCGTAGTGAGGACGGTAGTCCAAGATATATCTGCTATGTACAATACTAAGGTATATTACTGTCCATGTAGGACAGAGTAGTCCCATTCTAAGGTACATGATTACTGTCCATGTAGCGAACAGAGTAACATATCAGCTATTTACGTCCATGCAGGATCATAGAAAGGTAATGACCATGAGCACAGATTCTCTAGGTGATTCCATGTAGACAAGTATCCCATCATACTAACGTATATTACTGTCCATGTAGGCACGAGTAGTCCCACTAAGTTATTTACTGCCCATAGTCGAAGAGTACCCCACCAGGGTATTAGTTTAGTAAAAATCAGTCCATCTAAGTTGTATTAATACTGTCCATGTACGGAAAGAGTAGTCCCATCTGAGCCTATAGGTGTTTATGTCCATGTAGGACAGAGTTTCCCATCGTCTAAGGTGTATTATTGTCCATGTAGGACAAGTAGTCCATTATCTAAGGTATATTTGTAACGGCTTTTTTCTCAGGCGGTGAAGGAGAGGACCAAAGTGCAGCGCGGCTAGTGTCAACATGTTAATTAAAGCATCAATCAATCATTTTATTTTATATCGCCCTTCGTACATCAGCCTAATATCGTCGAAGTGCTGTACCAGACAAGCCCAGCCTTAAAACCCCAAACAGCTAGTATGCAGGTGTAGAAGCACGGTGGCTAGGAAATCCCTAGGAAAGGCCAAACCTAGGAAGCAACCTAGAGAGGAACCGGCTATGAAGGGGTGGCCAGTCCTCTTTTGGCTGTGCGGGTGAAGATTATAACAGACTATGCCAAGATTGTTCCAAATGTTCTAAGTGACAAGCATGGTCAATAATATCATGAATAATTTTCAGTTGGCTTTTCCTAGCCGATCATCAAGAGCTTGAAAAACAAAGTCTGGGACAGGTGGCGGTTTCCATAACCGCAGGCAGAAACAGCTGACACTGGAAATAGCAAGCAAAGGGCCAGGCGGACTGGGGAACAGCAAGGAGTCACCACGGGCGGCAGTACCCCGACGCATGGTCTAGGGCCCAGGTCCTCCGAGAGAAAAAAGAAAGAGAGAAGGAGAAAATAGCGAGAGCCAAGCTTTTCAAAATTTCGCATAACATGACAAGCATGGTCAAAAATAATAATCAGGATAAAGTCTCCGTTGGCTTTTCATGCCGATCATTAAGTTGAAAACAGCCAGGTCTAGACAGGTAGGGGTTCCATAACCGCAGGCAAACAGTTGAAACTGGATAGCAGCAAGGAGGCGACTGGGGACAGCCAGGAGTCACCACGGCCGGTAGTCCCCGACGTATGGTCCTAGGGCTCAGGTCCTCCGAGCAGAAAGAAAGAGAAAGAGGAGAAAATTCGAGAGAGCCAAGCTTTTTCAAATGTTCATAAATGAAAGCATAGGTCAAATAATTAATCAGGAATAAATCTTCAGTTGGCTTTTTCATAGCCGATCATTATAGAGTTTGAAAACAGCAGGTCTTGGGACAGGTAGGTTCGTAACCACAGGCAGAACAGTTGAAAACTGGAATAGCAGGTCAAGGCCAGGGGCACTGGGGACGCAAGGTGTCATCATGCCCGGTAGTCCCTGAACGTATGTCTAGGCTCAGGTTCTCAGAGAGAAAGAGAGAACGAGAGAATTAGAGAGAGCATACCTTACATTCACACAGGACACTGGATAAGACAGGAGAAGTACTTCCAGGTAACCAACTGAACCCTAGCCCCTCCGACACAACTAACTGCAGCATAAATACTCGGAGGCCTTGAGACAGAACAAGTGAAAAAGAACAGTGAAACACTACAAAACGACATACAAATACAAATGTGTAAAAAACCAAGGACCAGACCTATCTGGTGCAGACAAACGCAGAGACGGAAACCAATCAACCACAAATCCCAACAAAACAAGCCTCCTATATATGATTTTCACTCAGGACAACGATTAACCGAGCTGCCTCTGATTGAGAACCATATTAGGCTGGCGACACAGAAACAGACAAACTAGACACAGCAACATAGAATTCCACCAGTCACATCCTGACCAACACTAAACAAGCAAAACACATAATAACTCTGGTCAGGACGTTACACGTACCCCCCTCCCTGAGGTTGCGGACCTTCCGAACGCACCTAACAAGCTAAGCGGAGGGTCTGGGTGGGCAATCTGTTCCCGGCGGTGGGGCGGCTTCCGGCGCAGGGACAGGACACACTCCACTCACTGTTCTTTGTCCCCCTCCTTAGCGGTCCTTTGAGTGGCGACCCTCGCCCACGACCTTGGCCTTAAGAATCCTCCCAAGGCCCCCACATGATGTTTAGGAGGTAGCTCAGGACAGAGGAGGGTAGCTCAGGAACAGAGAAGTAGCTCAGGACAGAGAGGTAGCTTCAGGACAGAGAGTAGCTCAGGACACAGAGGAGGTAGCTCGGACCGAGAGGTACGCTAGGACAGAGGGGTAGCTCATGACTGTAAGGGCCAGCTCCATGACTGTAGGGCAGCTTCATGAGACTGTAGGGCAGCTCATGACTTGTAGGGCAGCTCAATGACTGTAGGAGCTCATGGACTGAGTGTAGCTCATGACTGGAAGGCAGCTCAATGTGGAAGGCAGCTCATCGACTGGAAGGCAGCTCATGACCTGGAGGGCAGCTCATGACGTCTGGCGGCTCTGGCGGCTCCTGACTGGCCTGGGGCTCTGCGGTCCGACTGGCTGGCGGCTCCTGGCGGCTCCTGACTGGCTGGCTGCCGACTCTGGCGGCTCCTGACTGGCTGGCGACTCTGCGGCTACCTGACTGGCTGGCGACTCTGGCGGCTCTGACTGGCTGGCGACTCTGCGGCTCCTGCCTGGCTGGCGACTCTGGCGGCTCTGACTGGCTGGGCGACTCTGGCGGCTCCTGATGGCTGGCGACTCTGCGGCTCCTGACTGACGGACGGCTCTAAATGGCTCGGGACAGACGGACGGCTCTAGCGGCTTCCTGACTGACGGGCGGCTCAGATGGCGCTGGGCAGACAGAGGCCGCAGACGGCGCTGGGCAGACACAGATGGCTCAGACGGCGCTGGGGAAACAAGATGGCTCAGACGGCGCTGGGCAGACAGAATGCGCTCAGACGGCTGCTGGGCAGTACGAGCAGTGCAGGCAGCTCAGACGGCGCTGGGCAGCCCGAGCAGTGCAGGCAGCTCAGACGGCGCTGGGCAGACGAGCAGTGCAGGCGGCGTTAGGCAGGCAAGGCAGGTACAAGACGCGTGCTGGGGCAGACGAGCAGTGCAGGCGGCGTTTGGGGAGCCGGCCGACTCCTGACCTGCTGAGGCGCACAGTAAGGCCTGGTGCGTGGTGCCGTTGAAACTGGTGTACCGGACTGAGACAGACGCACCTTAGCGCTAGGCGGGGAGGCAGGAATCAGGGCACACTGGTTTCCTCCAAAGCGCACTATAGGCCTGGTGCGTGGGTGGCGGAACTGGTGTACCGGACTGAGGGGCATCGCACCTCAGGGCGAGTGGGGGAGAAGGAACAGTGCGTACAGGGCTCATGGAGCGCACAGGAGGCTTGAATGCGTGGTGCCGGAACTGGAGGCATGGGCTGGAGACACCGCACACAAGGGAGAGTTGGCGTGGAGGAGAAACGGGCTTCTGGAGACGGCACTGGAAGCCTGGTGGCGTGGTGTCGGCAGCTGACATGGTACTGGCTGGGGGCCAAGCACCAATAAGGCGAGTGCGGGGTGCTGGAACTGGAGGTACTGGCTGGGGCGGGAAGGTGGCGCCGGATTACCGGACCGTGCAAGGCCGTACTGGCTCCCTTGACCACTGAGTCCTGCAACTTACCTGGGTTGAATGCTCCCGTAGCCCGTCAGTGCGGGGAGGTGGAATAAACCCGCACTGGCTGTGTAGGCGAACCGGGGACATCCATTCGTAAGGCTGGTGCCATGTACAAACCGACCCGAGGCAGGCGTACTGGAGGCCAGATATGTTGAGTCCTGGCTTCATGCAAACTTTGGCTCATGCTCATTCTAGCCCGCCCCAGTGCGGGGAGGTTGGAATAACCCGCACCGGTGCCTATGCAACGTACAGGAGACACCGCTGCGCTTTCCGCAATAAACCGGGTGTTGCCCGTACTCCCCGGCTCTCCCCGGTAAGCATGGGCAGTGGGCGCAGGTTTCTTACCTGCCTCTGCACACTACCCTTTAGCCCCCCCCAATACTATTTATTGGGTGAGCCTCTCGGGTTTCCAGCCGCTCTGCCTGCAAGAGCCTCTAATGCGCCGTCTCCGCTTTTTTGATGCCTCCAGTACATATTACTGTTCCATGTAGGACAGAGTAGTCCCAGCTAAGGTATTTACTGTCCATGTAGGACAGAGTAGTCCCATCATCTAAGGTTATATTCTGTCCATGTAGGGAACGAGTAGTCCCATCTAAGTATATTTACTGTCCAGTAGGACAGAGTAGTCCCCATGCTAATGTTATTTACTGTTCCATGGTAGACAGGAGGTAGTCCCCATCATCTAAGGTATATCTTATGTTACGTGTCCATCAGAGCTAAAGTCCTGGCCAGAGTAGTCCCATCACCTAAGTAATATACTGTCCATGTAGACAGAGTAGCCCATCATCTAAGCGTATATTACTGTCCATGTCAGATAGGCCCACAAGATAATAGTCCAGACACTACCATCATTAAGTAATTGTATGTTCTATCACCCCCCCCCCCCCCCCGCCGTCTGTCGCTCTCCCTACTCTCACTGTATCTCTATCCTCTCTCCTCTCTGTCTACAGGGTATAAAACCAGCCAGCTTTGATAAAGTCAACGACCCAGAGATTAAAGAGATCATCGAAGGCTGCATCCGCCAAGACAGAGAATCAGAAGTAAGCAGTTTTAACCCCCCCCTCTCTTTCTCTCTCACTCACTCTTCTCTGTCTTTCTGTCTCTCTCTCTTTTCTCTCTTCACTCAATTGAATTTCAATTCAGGGGGCTTTATTGGCATGGAAAACATATATTAACATGGCCAAATCACGTGAAGTAGATAATAAACAAAAGTGAAATAAACAATCAAAATGAACAGTAAACATTACACTCACAAAAGTTTCTCTCTCTCTCTCTCATAATAAGGACGAGTGCTTATAAAAAGAACTTCATTCGGTGGACTGTCTAAAGTGATTAGTACCGCTGACCCCAGCACACATACCAGATCAGGCATGGGTTCAACTCCAGCCAATGCTCTTCTGACTTKCCCCTCTCCTACTGTTCCTGTCATCTCTTCTCCACTGTCTTATCCAATAAAAGGAAAGAAGTGGGAATTTGTTCTTTGCTTGATGTGTTCTCTCTCTTTGCAGGCTGTCCATCCGGGACCTGTTGACCCACGCCTTCTTTGGGGAGGACACTGGGGTGCGTGTGGAGCTGGCRGAGGAGGACATGGGGTATCAGGAGTGTCTGGCCCTCAGGATCTGGGTGGAGGATCCCAAGAAGCTGAAGGGAAAACACAAAGACAACGAGGCCATTGAGTTCAGTTATGACCTGGAGAATGACAGCGCAGAAGAGGTGGCTCTGGAGATGGTGAGAGAGGGGGAGAGAGAGAGGAGGGCTGGGGGGGACCTAGAGAACGATAGTGCTGAGGAACTAGCTTTAGAGAGGGGGAGAAAATGAGGGAAGGAGAGGGGATGGTGAGTGAGGGAGAGAGAGARAGAGATGGTGAGACATTGATACCCTTTTCACACTATGGTACCAACCCGAAACGTACTCTGCGGGTTATTTTCTTTTTAGATTGTCCTTTCTAGCATGGCCCCAGGCCAGCGCAGTACAGTAAAGGTCGGCTCAGCTCATTAGTGTGAAAATGATATGAGAGAGAGCAGTGCAGATCGGAACAGGAATAACTAGGCCTTCTCAGAGAACTACATGGAAGGTGAGAGGGCCACAGGAAAGGTGGGGTCTGGAGTTGCTTTGATGTATTGCAAAGTCCACAGCTCATTAATCAAGGTTTCCTCGCTTGTCGCTACCTCTAACCTAAATTCCCTTGCAATGCTTTAATGTCTCTCTGTGGTCTCTCTCTGCCTCCCTCGTCGCGCTCATTCTGCATCACTGTCTCTTACTCTCGATCGTCTCCCGCTCGCCTCTCTTCTTGCTCGACCCCCCACCCCCTCTGTCCCTCGCTGTGTTTTCTTCTCTTATCCCCGCCCTGGCCAGGTCGAGAGTCTGAGGCTTGCGTTCCGATGAGAGCCGATATGCAGAAGTTGTGGGAAATTAAGGCCAGTCCGCCGGACCGGTTGTCACGGCTCATTCAGATTTGCCGTGGTAGATGAGCGCCAGCCAGCAGCTTCGTCCGGAGCAGGCAAGGCTTGGATGAGGATCGTGGACTCCACCTCAGCCTCTTCCTTCACCAGCTCGTATAACCCCTCCTGACCTCGCGCTTCCTGGGGGCCTGGGAGGTGGCTGGCTTGACAGGGACGATGGCGGGGAGGTGTGGTACGGCAGGGGAGGCTGAGGAAGACCAGAGGCAGCTCAGCATATGAGCACAGCAGCAGCTGCACAGTGGTGACCCTGCTGGCCTGCCCACTAGTACTGGTCGACTGCTATTCAAGCGGCTTATCAGAAGTCACTATCTGTACATACATCAGTACGCTGAGTCTGTACAATAGACATTTGACACGATCTTTCCTTAGATATTGCCAGCCCCGCCTCCCAGTACCCCCTTCTTGCCTCAGAATCAGCCACCCAAATTCATGGGGGCATGTATCTCTAGCAGAGGGTATTACGAAAGCGTTCCACAGGGATGCTGGCCCTGTTGCGTTCTGAATGCTTTCCCACAGTTGTGTCAAGTTGGCTGATTCCCTTTGGGTGGTGGACCTGTCTTGGTAACACGGGAAACTGTTGAGCGTGAAAAACACCAGCGCGTTGAAGTTTTGGGTCCCATGTGGCTCAGTGTGGTTAGAGCATGGTGGCCTTGCAAATCCCAGTGGTTGTGGGGTGCGATGCTCATGGGGGGGATCAGTCTGGGGAAAGTTCACAAAAATGTTAGCGATTTTTTTGCAGTTCGTTCCAGTCGCATGGGCAGCAGAATGAGAAGGAAAGGCGTCCAATATAGGTTTTGGCTTTTAAGGTATCAGTGAGATACACTGCTGGATTGCGCGTGGCACGGGGTGCGTTAGCCACTCGTCGACCAGTGCATATGAGGATTAAGGCGCGGATGCTGTCGGGCGTCGGGTGCAGGCAGCGAACGGTTTGAAAAGCTGCATTTGGTTTACTAGCGTTTAAGAGCAGTTTGGAGGCCACGGAAGGAGTGATTTATGGCATTGAAGCTCGTTTGGAGGTTTAGATAGCACAGTGTCATGAGGAATGGCCAGAAGTATAACAGAATGGTGTCTCTGCGTAGGGTTGGATAGGGAATTCGCCCGCACAAGAGCAACATCATTGATATATACAGAGAAAAAGAGTCGGCCCGAGAATTGAACCCTGAGGTACTCCCATAGAGACTGCCGAGGTACGGACAGCATGCCCTCCGATTTGACACCATCGAACTCTGTCTTGCAAAGTAAGTTGGTGAAACTCATGGCAAGGCAGTCTATAGAAAAACCGAGGCTACTGAGTCTGCCGATAAAATATGGTGATTGACAGAAGTCGAAAGCCTTTGGCCAGGTCGATAATAGATGCGGAGCACCCGAGGTCTGCACAGTACTGTCTTTTATTGATGGCGGTTATGGAATATCGTTTGTACCTTGAGCGTGGCTGGAAGTGCACACCTGTGACCGGCTCGGAAACCGATTGCAGCAGCGGAGAAGGTACGGTGGATTCCGAGCATGGCAGCTGATCTATTTGTTGACTTGGCTTTCGAAGCCTAGATGAGGCAGGGCAGGATTGGATACTATGGTCTGTAACCAGTTGGGTCGCAGTGGTGTCTCCCCCTTTGAAGAGGGGGATGGACCGTCGGCAGCTTTCCAATCCTTGGGGATATCAGATGTTACGAAGAGAGTTGAAGCAGGTGTAATAGGGATGCGACCAATGGCGGCGGACTGTTTCAGAAGCTAGGCGGGGTCCAGATTGTTCAAGCCCAGCTGATTTGTATGGGTCCAGGTTTTCCACGCTCTTTCAGAACACCTGCTATTGGATTCTGGGTAAAGGAGAACTGGGGAGGCTTGGGGCGAAGTAGCCAGCGGAGGGGGGGCGGGAGCTTGTGGCCAAGGTTGAGGTCCTGCGAGGAGGAAGCCATTGGCCAAGCCGTTGAGAAATGCTTGTTGAAGTTTCTCGATTATCACGGACTTTATCGTGTTACCTAGCCTCAGTGCAGTGGCAGCTGGAGGAGGTGCTCTGGTTCCATGACTTTCCAGCTTAATCCAGGAACTTTTGGAGTTAGAGCTACAGGATGCAAATTTCTGCTTGGAAGAAGCTGGCCTTTGCTTTCCTGACTGACTGCGTGTATTGTTCCTGATTCGCCTGAAACATGTGCATATCGCGCGGCTCTTTCGATGCTATTGCAGTTCGCCACAGGATGTTTTTGTGCTGGTCGAGGGCAGTCAGGTCTGGAGTGAACCAAGGGCTATATCTGTTCTTRGTTCTGCATTTTTTGAACGGAGCATGCTTGTATAATATGGTGAGGAAGTAACTTTTAAAGAATGACCAGGCATCCTCAACTGACGGGATGAGGTCAATATCCTTCCAGGGTACCCGGGCCAGGTCGATTAGAAAGGCATACACATACACAATCCATGTTTCAATTGTYTCAAGGCTTAAAAATCCTTATTTAACCTGTCTCCTCTCCTTCATCTACATTGAAGTGGATTTAACAAGTGACATCAATAATGGATCATAGCTTTCACCTGGATTTACCTGGTCAGTCTATGTCAAGGAAGAGCAGGTGTTCCTAATGTTTTGTATACAAATGCCACGTTCAAAACAACTCGGGGAAAAAAAGAGCTCAGACTGGGAAATATCGATTTGAACGGTCATGCAACTCGGAATTCCAACTTTGGAACTCGGGCCTCTTTCTAGAGCTCTGACTTTCCGACCTGAAAATCACTGACGTCATGATTTGACCTCGTATTCTTCAGAGTTCCCAGTTGATTTGAACGCGGCATTAGTGTATATACAGTASCTACCACCGTAACAACATCAAACAAAGTATATTGAACATGTAATAGATACACATATTTTGGGATTGTGGACAGAATGATACCAGTATAAAAAAATGTGTATGAAATAATTTCAATATCCCCCCAAAATGTATTGTTTTACACCTCCCATTGTATTTACTTCAGGAGGGGAGAGCATTGTTTCAGCCAGCTGTGAGTCCTATGCCAATGGCCAGAGCCAGGCGTACCCTCAGCAACGGGAGTCCTACGTGCTTTCTCAATCCAACCTCCCTGCTGCTGCTTCGGCAAGTCTATGGCTACATATCAAATAGCACCCTATTCCCTATGTAGTGCACTAGTTTTGACCAGGGCCATGTAGTGCACCATGTAGAGTCTAGGGTGCTATTTGGAACATACACAATGTTATGGTTGTTCCTGTTTTGGACAATCCAGTTTACAAAGAGATTGAAATCTTATTTTCACTCAGCAACCCTGCAATCACGTTAACTTATATTGTCTATTATTTATTTTTAGGCAATTTTGGCCCACACCAAAATGTTCCCAATTAGTCAGAGCAGAGGAGTTCCGAATGTGCTTATTGGTCAGAGTAGTGGGATTTCCGGCATGTCCATTGGCCAAAGTGGTGGTGGGGCTTCTGATGGTCAGCAGACTTACGTTCAGCCTGTTGCCATGCCAACACAGGTTTCACCAGGTGTACCACAGCAGTATTCACAGGTGAGTGGATCTGCATCTCTATCGACTCTGGTCTCTCAAAAACACCACAGTTACCCTCAAAACAGTTTGAACCTTCCCAAATAACTCTTAAATCATCACCTTAATATTTTATCAGATGTTCTTTACCAATAATGACAATTCCAATTATCATAATTATGCTTTCATGTTCTCTAAAACTGTTTATAATTCTTTGATTAAATCATATGATTAATACTTACACTTACCTTCTCTCTCCACCTCAATCCTCCCTCTCCCCTCTTACCATAACTCCCTCTGCCCACCTGACCATCCCTCTGTCACCCTGCGACTACCATCCACCAACAATCTCAGTCATACCACTCAGATGGGTCACAGATTGCACTAATGGCCSCTTCCCTGTCCTACGCACCCCCAGTCTCCCCCCAAGCCCAGCTCAACATCCTCCCAGCTCCCATGTTAGCGGGGGACCCAACAGGACGAGTGGGGGCCATGGTCCCTCTTCCACAACAGGCCCAGGCCAACGTCACTCCCAATGTCATCCAGATGACACCCCAGCCTTTAACCCAGCAAGCACTGCCTGACATGATCCCACAGCAGCAGACCATTGTTCAACAACAACAACAGATGCTGATGGAGCAGCAGCAGCAGCAGCAAATGGAGGCTCAACAAGCCGCCCTGCTTCAGCATCATCAACAACAACATCAACAACAGGCCAGTGTAATTCCCCAGAACCAGGCGGTACTGATACAGCAACAGATGGAACAACAACAGCAGCAGCAGCAACAGCAGACTATAGCAATCCAACAGCAGCAAACTACTGAGCCACAGCAGCAAGTGTATGTGCAGCAAGCTTTGGTTCAGCAGCAGGCCTTACTACAACACCAACAATCAATGGAACAACAGCAGCATCAGGCCTTACAACAACAACAACAATCAATGGAACAACAGCAGCATCAGGCCTTACAACAACAACAAAATAAGTGGAACAACCAGCAGCATCAGGCCTTACAACAACAACAACAATCAATGGAACAACAGCAGCATCAGGCCTTACAACAACAACAACAATCAATGGAACAACAGCAGCATCAACAACAGGGGTTGTCATTGCAGCAACAGCAATTGGATCAAACCCAAGCCTATGCGCAACCACCGCAAATCGACGTACAGCAACAACAGCAGCAACAACTGCAGCAGCAGCAACAGCAGCAAATATTGTTACTACACCAACAACACCAGATAGAACATCAGCAACAACAACAGGCAATGTTACTAGAACAACAACAGCAAGGGTACATACAACAGCAGCTTGAGCAACAGCAGCAACAGGCTTTGATACAACAGCAACAACAGGCGCAACTACAACAGCACCAACTGGAGCAGCAGCAAGCGTTGTTACAACAGCAGATATTTGAGCAACAGCAGCAGCAAGCGCTGTTACAACAGCAGCAACAAGAGCAGCAGCAACAGCAAGCCTTAAAGCAACAGCAACAACAGGCACAACTACAACAGCACCAGCTAGAGCAACAGCAAGCGCTCCTACAGCAACAACAGCATCAACAACAACAACAACTGGAGGCTCACCAAGTGAGCCAGATACAACAACCACAAATGGATTTACAACAGCTGCAACAACAACAGCAAGCTGTGCTGAAACAACCGACCCAACTACAACAACAGGCGGTCGTCAGTCATCCAATCGACTCACAGCAAGCTGTGCTAAAGCAACAGTTGGAACAACAGCAAGCCATGCTACAACAGCAACAGCTTCAACAGCAACAGGTGATTTTACAGAAGCAGCAATTGGAGCAACAACAGCAGCAAGCTCTGTTACAACAACAGATTGAACAACAACGGCAACAGCAGGCACTGCTACTGCAACAACAAGCGGAGAGAATTCACCAACAGGGTTTGCTACAAGAGCAGCAGCAACAGATTCAACAACAGCAAGAGACTGGGCAAACGCAGCAGCACCAGCAAACCGCCATAATTCAAGTACAACAAAGCGAGAAACAAGAGACCGCTTTAAATCTGCAACAATGTGAGCAGCTGCAAGGATTGATTCAACAGCAACAGATTGATGTATGTATGTTGCAACAACAACAGCAAAACCCTGCTTTGTTTCCACCTAGTCACACTAGCCTAACCCAGCAGCAACTGACAGAACAACAGCAAGTGGTGCTGATACAACAACAACAACAACAACAGCAACAAAAACAACCTATCTTACTGGAGCAACAACAACAAGCATACGTTGCCCAGCAACATCAGCAGCACCATCAGAGCTCTGTCATTGAACCTCAGCCTCAGATCCCCCTTATAGCCCCAGCCATACCAGCAGCAGAGGTTATACAGGCCATTCAGGTCCAAGCTCAGATGGCCGCCCAGGGTCAGGAAGTGATACCTGTAGCCATTCAGCTACAGATTTCCAGCCAAGCTCTACCGGCTGTAGTGCAAGCCCATGCCCAAGTCCTGGCCCAGATTCAAGCTCGGAATGAAGCTCACCCTCAGAGCCAGGGTAATGTCTCAGTCCCAGTACTCCAAGCCCAGCCTCAGCCTCCACACCAAGCCCAGCCCCAGATGATCGAGGTCCAGATTCCATCTCACATGGTGGCCCCAATCCAGGCACCAAGTCCTCCGATCCCTATCCAGCCTCAGGTTCCTCTGGTACAGGCTCCCCATCAGATGCCAGCTCTAATACAGGCCCAGGCGCCAGGGCAGTCAGTTATCCAGCAGACTCCCCAGCCTTTGCACCTAACCCAGGCCCTGACTCAGACTCAGATTCCAGAAGTTCTTGAGACTCAGATGATGCCTCCTAAGCAGCAGAGCACAGCTCTGGTSCAACCCCAACCTCCAGTCTCAATACCCCTCATGCAAAGCCAGGTCCAGCCTCAACCCCAGCACCAGTCTCTAGTGCAGCCCAGTGTTCAACTTCCAGAGGTGGTGCAGCCTCAACTCCAGCACCAGGCTCCGGCCAGCCTATTGGCACCGCAGTATGTCACTGCACTTCAGCCCACCCAACAGCAAACCATGCAGCCAGTCCAACACCAACAACAGGACATCACTCAACAAGTACCACAACAACAACAACAACAGCAGATACTGATGGATCAACATCAGGACATCACTCAACAAGTACCACAACAACAACAACAACAACAGCAACAGCAGATACTGATGGATCAACAACAGGACATCACTCAACAAGTACCACAACAACAACAACAACAGCAACAGCAGATACTGATGGATCAACAACAGTCCATGCTGCAGAACCAGCAGATGATGCTGTCCCCTGGATCTGTTGGTGTTGGAACTGTCCTTTCAGCCCCTGCAGCCAAGGTCCTAGCCCCTAACACCTTGGTCTCTGCTTCGTCCCAACACATACAACAACAGACTGGACAAGCTCCAGCCCACATCCAGCTGGCTCTGCAGTCCCTTYCCCCTCAGCAGCAGCAAGTCTCAATTCCCCCTCTCAACCCAAGTCAACTGGCTTCTCCGCTTCCTCAGATCCCCGCACATCTGTTGCCCCAGCAGCCCACTGTTAACCCAGCACAGATAGCAGTCCCCAGTAACGTGCCCCAGCTCGGGACTCAGACTAGAGCCCTACCCCTCTACAGTCAGGTAGGAGCAGGAGGTCCTCCACCATCCCCCCAGCACCAGGCTCAGCTGACGCAGCCGCTACCCGCCCACACACACACCCAGACGGCCATGCAAGCTCTCGCAAACACTCACACCCAGACACTGGTCCACACCGAGACCCAGCTCGCTGAGGCCACATCGGAGGCTGCCACCACCGAGCAACAGCACCCTCCGAATCCCCCCCAGGCTACTTTCCTCCCTCTTCCACACATGTCCCCCTGCCCCACTCATACAGCATCTCACCCCCACCCTGCCTTCCTGCCACCCCTCCATCCTGCTACCCCTGGCCCAGAGACCCAGCCCACCCCACCAGAGAGTCAGCTAACCCTGCATGGCCTGGCTGATGGTCCCCCGGGCCCCACTTCTCTCCCGCCTGTTGCCGCCGCTGCTGCCCAGCCCCTTGATTCTAACGCCCCCTCGCTGCTGCCCCCAACCTCAACCTCGCTCCCAGACTGTGACCCTGCTCTGCTGAGCATTGCTCAGGTACAGAAGTGCATGCCACTCTACCACTACAGCAGACTGTTCCACTACTACCACTATCTGCAGCCAATAACCAGCCGGTTCTAGAAATGTGTATACAGTAGAGAGCAATCCAAGGGCCGCACCCTTTTTAAGATACAGAATATAACACATTATTTATTTTTTTGAAGAAAATCTCCTTTTACTCAGTTACGCTAAGTACATTTGTATGGTACTTGTTCTGATTTAAACTTACCAGTACTACAACAACATGATCAAGTGTTTTCCTTTAACTTACATTAAAATACAGTCATTTTTTATTTATTCCCAATTCAGTTTTATTTTTATTAGTCAAATAATGATTTTGTATGTATTTTTTCTTTGTGGGTTTTTGTTGTTTTCTGAATGTCTGTATGTATTTGTGTGTTCGTTGGTCTGTCTGTGTGTCTGTCTCTATCTATGTGGCCCTACAGGAGAGTCCGAAACAGTCTGGCACAGAGAGACACTCCACTTCAGGGTATGTGTCACATCATTACTCTCAACGTTGGTCCCAATTCGCTGCCTAGCTCTAGCCCCCTGGTCCTGTCACGTCAATGTTAGCACATCTATAAGGTGGAAGTGATATGGCGGATGCTTTACCACTACACTGTTTATACCTATCCAGACCCTTCAAATCTGCAATCATCCAAGGGTTAAGGCCAAGGGGAAGGGCTACGGACCGGTTGTCAATTTTATACTGCTCGTTTGTTTTTCATTTTGAATGCCAAGCCCTCTTCCATGTTAGAAAAGGTTATGCCAAATACTGTACATGAAGTACTAACAATAGGAGTACTATTAATTTGACCGCAGCTCTGTTCCAGCCGATGGGGATTTACAGATGTTGGCCAATGGGAAAMTAGAGAGGGTGAAGTCTCAGAGGAGATTGTCCTATCGGGGGCCAGAAAAAGGATYACATGCATTTCAACTGACCATGATTCAGGTATAGTATCCCTAATAGTAAAGATTTCTAAAGAAATGGTMATGTCCAAGACATTTTTGTGTCCAAGACATTGGACAGAACAACATGGTTTCTCTTCCTGTGCTCCGTAGGTGTCCGGCTCTGGGGACAACATGGTGGAGTGTCAGCTGGAAACCCACAGTAACAAGATGGTCACCTTCAAGTTTGACACCGAGGGAGACGCACCTGAAGACATTGCAGATTACATGGTGACTAGACCAACACACAGTTATACATGGACATTGTATGGGATTATAGCACCACAAGCCTGTTTGGATATATTACATATGATTATATTAATGTTTAATTATATTATATTGGATGGGATGAGGATTTTTGCAGCAAGCACTCTCATTTGATCTAATGCCAAATTCCCCATGCAGCCTTTGTTTGGTGCATTAAGTTTAGTTTTAAAAAGTGTGTTCTTTTGTGTATCAATTTGTGTATCTGTAATGGCTTGTGTAGGTGGAGGAGGATTTTGTCCGTGAATCAGAGAAAGAGACATTCGTGGAAGAGCTGAGGTCCATTGTCAAGAGAACGCAGGAAATTCTCCTCACACATCAACAGGTCTGGTTTGAAAGCTTTGGTTGCATCCCAAATGACACTGTATTCCCTACATAGTGCACTACTTATGTCCAGAACCCTACGGCCACTGGTCAAAAGTAGTGCACTACAGAACCCTATGGCCACTGGTCAGAAGTAGTGCACTACAGAACCCTATGGCCACTGGTCAGAAGTAGTGCACTACAGAACCCTACGGCCACTGGTCAAAAGTAGTGCACTACAGAACCCTATGGCCACTGGTCAAAAGTAGTGCACTACAGAACCCTACGGCCACTGGTCAAAAGTAGTGCAATACAGAACCCTACGGCCACTGGTCAAAAGTAGTGCACTACAGAACCCTATGGCCACTGGTCAAAAGTAGTGCATTACAGAACCCTATTGGCCACTGGTCCAAAGTAGTGCACTACAGAACCTCTGGCCACTGGTCAAAAGTAGTGCACTACAGAACCCTATGGCCACTGGGTCAGAAGTAGTGGCACTAACAGAACCCTATGGCCACTGGTAAAGAAGTAGTGCACTACAGAACCCTATGGCCACTGGTCAGAAGTAGTGCACTTACAGACCCTATGGCCACTGGTCAGAAAGTAGGTGCACTACAGAACCCTACGGCACTGGTCAAAAGTAGTGCACTACAGAACCTTATGGCCACTGGTCAAAAGTAGTGCACTACAGAACCCTATGGCCACTGGTCAAGAAGTAGTGCACTACAGAACCCTATGGCCACTGGTCAAAAGTAGTGCATTACAGAACCTATGGCCCACTGGTCAAAAGTAGTGTACTACAGAACCTATGGCCACTGGTCAAAAGTAGTGTACTACAGAACCCTACGGCCACTGGTCAAGTAGTGCATTACAGAACCCTACGGCCATGGTCAAAAGTAGTGCATTACAAGAACCCTACGGCACTGGTCAAAGTAGTGTACTTACAGAACCCTACGGCCACTGGTCAAAAGTAGTGCATTACAGAACCCTACGGCCACTGGTCAAAGTAGTGCATTACAGAACCCTACGGCCACTGGTCAAAAGTAGTGCATTACAGAACCTACGGCCACTGGTCAAAAGTAGTGCATTACAGAACCCTACCGGCCACTGGTCAAAATAGTGCATTACAGAACCTCTGGCCACTGGTCAAAAGTAGTGCATACAGAACCCTACGGCCACTGGTCAAAAGTAGTGTATACAGAACCCTATGGCACTTGGTCAGAAGTAGTGTACTACAGAACCCTATGGCCACTGGTCAGAAGTAGTGCACTACAGAACCCTATGGCCACTAGTCAAAAGTAGTGCACTACAGAACCCTACGGCACTGGTCAAAGTAGTGTATACTAGAACCCTATGGCCACTGGTCAAAGTAGTGTACTACAGAACCCTATGGCCACTGGTCAGAAGTAGTGCACTCACGAACCCTATGGCCACTGGTCAAAAGTAGTGCACTACAGAACCCTATGGCCACTGTCAAAGGTAGTGCATTACAGAACCCTATGGCCACTGGTCAGAAGTAGTGTACTACAGAACCCTACGGCCACTGGTCAAAAGTAGTGCATTACAGAACCCTATGGCCACTGGTCAAAAGTAGTGCACTACAGAACCTATGGCACATGGTCAAAGTAGTGCACTACAGAACCCTATGGCCACTGGTCAAAAGTAGTGCACTACAGAACCCTATGGCCACTGGTCAAAAGTAGTGCACTACAGAACCCTATGGCCACTGGTCAAAAGTAGTGCATTACAGAACCTATGGCCACTAGTCAAAGTAGTGCATTACAGAACCCTACGGCCACTGGTCAAAAGTAGTGCACTACAGAACCCTATGGCCACTGGTCAGAAGTAGTGCATACTACAGAACCCTATGGCCACTGGTCAAAGTAGTGAACTACAGAACCTATGGTCACTGGTTGAAAGTAGTGAACTACATAGGGAGATAGGAATGGGTGCCATTTGGGACGTAACCATTATGAAATGTCTGTTTGGCTCTTTTCTACTCTAAAATCTTTACAGACAATACAGTTTTAATGCTGAACCACACATACACATAGGTACAGACAGGTACAATATGTCATGCTTTGAATATAATGTTGCCTTGAAACATGTCTATAGTCTGTCTGGTCATTTTCTCCTACCATCATGGAAACAATATGTCAGGAGCCATGTTTTATAGTACGGCAAAAATAAAAAGAAGTAGAGCCTGCACACTCATAGAGCTCCACCCTGTACCTTTATTACTAAACAAACAACGTTTCCATCCTGCAAGGTGAACACTGAACATACAGAGAGCTAATGTCATATGTTTATGGTGTATGGAGAACATACAGGGGCCCTTACATTAGCTAATGTATTGGAGCAACCGTAACTAATCAGATTTTTTACCATGTAATTCTGCCTGTATTGTGTAACTCAGCAAAAAAGAAAACGTCCTCTCACTGTCAACTGCATTTATTTTCAGCAAACTTAACATGTGTAAATATTTGTATGATAGAGCAAGATTCAACAATGAAACATAAACTGAATAAGTTCCACAGACATGTGACTAACAGAAATGAAATAAGGTGTCCCTGAACAAAGGGGGGAGAGTCAAATATCAAAAGTAACAGTCAGTATCTGGCTGTGGCC
>NC_036847.1:31004681-31010661 GCF_002910315.2 Salvelinus sp. IW2-2015 | reverse complement strand
AAGAAGAAGATAACCTTTACAATGAAGATCTGTGAAGTTATTCGGATTTTTACGAATTTTCTTTGAAAGACAGTGGTTTTCTTTTTTTTGCTGAGTTTTGTTAACATGGTCTGTTCTGTGTCTTCCTGTTGTCCCACCCAAGACTGGCTCTATGGAACAGCTGCATGTGACGCACTCCAACAGGCACAGCAAGTGAGTTACAGTCTAAAATGGCACCTCATTCCATATATGATGCACTACTTTTGACCAGATCCCTATGACCCCTTATATCAAAAAGTAGTCCATTACAGATCCTATGCCCCTTAATAAAAAATAGTGCACTACTAGGTATATAGGGAATAGGGTGCCGTTTTGGGAGGCAATGTGATTCGGTCAGGGTGTATCCAACCCTTAAGTGAGGCTGACCGTGAAAGACGGTGAAGAGTTGTGTCCATTTTGGTGAAGCCGGGGTAGGGACAGGGTCATCATGCTCTCTTATACTAGACTATAATGGTCATAGTATGTGGTGCTTTGACAAATGTGGCTTAACCTTTTGCCCTTCTTTATAAAGCATTATGAATGATTTTGTTTAAGGCAGCTTCCTTTAGCCTTTTTCTCATTAAGTGGGATCTTTTTATACAGGATTTCTCTTTATCTTCCAGCACCCCAGTCAGCATCTCTGTAGGCCAGGATAATTTCCAAAAACAAACAAACAATATATACATAACATCCACTACCGTTCCAAGTTTGGGGTCACTTAGAAATGTCCTTGTTTTTGAAAATAAGCAATTTTCTTTGCCCATTTAAAATACAATCAAATTGATCAGAAGTACAGTGTAGACATTGTTATATTATTGTAAAATGACTATTATAGCTGGAATCGGTAGCTTTTTTATTGAATATCTACATAGGCGTACAGAGGCCCATTATCAGCAAACATCACTCCTGTGTTCCAATGGCACGTTGTGTTAGCTAATCCAAGTTTATCATTTAAAAGGCTAATTGATCATTAGAACCATTTTTGCAAGTATGTTAGCACAGCTTTGAAAACTGTTGTTCTGATTAAAGAAGCAATAAACTGGCCTTCTTTAGACAAGGCTTCGATACATGTCGCAAAATGGCCAGAAACAAAGCACTTTCTTCTGAAATTTGTCAGTCTATTCTTGTTCTGAGAAATGAAGGCTTTTCCATGCGAGAAATTGCCAAGAAACTGAAGATTCGTACAAGCTGTGTACTATCCTTCACAGAACAGCACAAACTGGCTCTAACCAGAATAGAAAGAGGAGTGGGGAGGCCCCGTGCACAACTGAGCAAGAGGACAAGTACATTAGAGTGTCTAGTTTGGGAAACAGACGCCTGCACAAGTCCTCAACTGGCAGCTTCATTAAATAGTACCACCAAAAACCAGTCTCAACATCAGAGTGGAAGAAGGCGACTCGGGATGCTGGACTTGTCAGTGTCTGTGTTCTTTTGCACGTCTTAATCTTTTATTTTTATTGGCCAATCTGAGATATGGCTTTTTCTTTACAACTCTGCCTAGAAGGCCAGCATCCTGGAGTCACCTCTTCACTGTTAAACTTGAGACTGGTGTTTTTGCGGGTTCCTAATTAATGAAGCCGCCAGTTGAGGACTTGTGAAGTCGGTTTCTCAAAAACAAGGGCATTTCTAAGTGACCCCAAACTATAAAATATATACAGTTGAAGTCGGAAGTTTACATACACTTAGGTTGGAGTCATTAAAACTCGTTTTTTCAACCACTCCACAAATTTCTTGTTAACAAACTATAGTTTTGGCAAGTCGGTTAGGGCATTACTTTGTGCATGACACAAGTAATTTTTCCAACAATTGTTTACAGACAGATTATTTCACTTATAATTCACTGTATCACAATTCAGTGGGTCAGAAGTTACATACACTAAGTTGACTGTGCCTTTAAACAGCTTGGAAAATTCCAGAAAATTATGTCATGCCTTTAGAAGCTTCTGTTTAGGCTAATTGACATCATTTGAGTCAATTGGAGGTGTACCTGTGGATGTATTCAAGGCCTACCTTCAAACTCAGTGCCTCTTTGCTTGACATCATGGGAAAATCTAAAGAAATCAACAAAGCCAAAATTTGTCCGGTTCATTCTTGGGAGCAATTTCCAAATGCCTGAAGGTACCATGTTCATGCTGTACAAACAATAATACGCAAGTATAAACACCATGGGACACACACAGCCGTCATACCGCTCAGGAAGGAGCCGTATTCTGTCTCCTAGAGATGAACGTACTTTGGTGCGAAAAGTGCAAATCAATCCCAGAACAACAGCAAAGGACCTTGTGAAGATGCTGGAGGAAAACAGGTAAAAATAATCTATTATCCACAGTAAAACGAGTCCTATATCGACATAACCTGAAAGGCCGCTCAGAAAGGAAGAAGCCACTGCTCCAAACCACCATAAAAAAAACAGACTACGGTTTGCAACTGCACATGGGGACAAAGATCATTACTTTTTGGAGAAATTAATCTGATCTGATGAAAACAAAAAATAACTGTTTGGCCATAATGATCATCATTATGTTTGGAGGAAAAAGGGGGAGGCTTGCAAGCCGAAGAACACCATCCCAACCGTGAAGCCCGGGGGTGCAGCATCATGTTGTGGGGTGCTTTGCTGGCAGGAGAGACTGGTGCACTTCACAAAATAGATGGCAATCATGAGGCAGGAAAATTATGTGGCTATATTGAAGCAACATCTCAAGACATCAGTCAGGAAGTTAATGCTTGGTCGCAAATGGGTCTTCCAAATGGACAATGACCCCAAGCATACTTCCAAAGTTGTGGCAAAATGGCTTAAGGACAACCAAGTCAAGGTATTGGAGTGGCCATCCACAAAGCCCTGACCTCAATACTATAGAAAATGTGTAGGCAGAACTGTAAAAGCGTGTGCGAGCAAAGAGGCCTACAAACTGACTCAGTTACACCAGCTCTGTCAGGAGGAATGGGCCAAAATTCACCCAACTTATTGTGGGAAGCTTGTGGAAGGCTACCCGAAACGTTTGACCCAAGTTTAAACAATTTAAAGGCAATGCTACCAAATACTAATTGAGTTGTATGTAAACTTTTGACCAACTGGGAATGTGATGAAAGAAATAAAAGCTGAAATAAATCATTCTCTCTACTATGATTCTGACATTTCACATTCTTAAAATAAAGTGGTGATCCTAACTGACCAAAGACAATGGAATTTTTACTAGGATTAAATGTCAGGAATTGTGAAAAACTGAGTTTAAATGTATTTGGATGAGGTGTATGTAAAAATCAGACTTCAACTGTGTATATATTTATTTATAAAAATAATAAAATCAGAACTTAGACGGGTCTGAATTTACTGTTGAGAGTTAGAATAGTAGAATACACCAGGTGCAATTTCAAAATGTGGTTGTGCATCAGCAGTTTTTCTCTTGTTATGTCAGTGACTGTCAATTAGCTCATGTCAGCTAAAAATGTTTTGGATTGGTAAGTTAGTTCAGCGGCCAGCTATTTAAACTTTTAGTAATCATGGTCAAATTACCGACCACAGGGCCACCATTGATTTTTGTTAGTCACTCTCACTCAGATATCATATTAAAAACTGCAAACATTTCTCTCCACTTTATGGCAAAATGTGTAGAATTGCATGAAATGAGTTGTTGTAACATTGAAAAATGTTCATGGCGGTGGCAACAAGCTTAGGTCCCCCAAAAGGCTAGAGTTAGCTCTGACTGTGTGGGTGTGGATGTGGGTACACAGACTCGCAAGCCACTGCGACCCTTCATGAGGAATTCCAATCTTTTGTGGCCCTCACCCCCATCCCTGCTATAGGCTTTATGAAGTGTTGATGATGCCTTGAAAGTTGAAGTTAGTTTAAAGTGGGACCTTTTTTATGTTATTTCTCTCTGTCTGCCAGTGGATTCAGAACCCCCCTTGAAAAAATCATTATGAATGATTCTGAATGACTTCTAAAACATCTATGTAGGCTTTATAAAGTGTTTAAGGAAACCTTGAAATTTGTAGTTAGTTTAAAGTGGGACTTTTTATATATTATTTTATGTTCCAGTGGACGGGGAACAGTCGTCTCCGGTGGGCAGATGGAGGTTCTTCATCAACCAGACAATCAGACACAGAGACTCCACATCAAACCAGGGAGGAGCGTCAACCCCTCCACCTCTCTCGCCCGGCGAGGTCAGGGTGCCTCAGTCTACAGACACTGACCGAGGTACAGTAACAGGATGACACCTGGGCCTGGGCTAACAGTCATTTAACACTGGGCAGTCATACCCTTTTCACACTACCAAGCCCTCCTGAAAACCAGTAGGGGTTGAAATATTTTCTTGTGCAGTTAGTGTCCTGCTCCATTAACGGGCTATGCACTGTACAGAAAATGTACATTTTCTCACACAGTTCCAGCAACTAGGGTGGAAGCGTAACCAGGCCAGCGTAGTACGGCCTGGTTCTGAGGGTACATTCAGCTGTGTTTGGTTCTGTCTGTTGAGTAACACCAACTAACCCTCTGTACCTCCTCTCTCTGGTCTGCTTTGATTGGTCGCCATACTCTAGAGTGGGATGGAGGATCCCAGAGATCGGACTCCTCCTTTGCTGAAATGGTTTCCTCTCCTCCTATCTGCCCCACCTCCACCTTGTGTGCCCTGGCCTCTGCCTCCTCCCCCCCTGCCTCCACCTGCGTCTCCACCGTTCCTACCCCTGCCTCCATGTCTGCCCCCCCAGCCACTGCTGCCCCCACTCCTGACACGACTGCCTCTGCTGCCTCTGACAGAAGTGTTTCTGACCTGGCTTCTACTAGTGCAGCTGTTGCCTCAGTCCTACACCCAGTCCCCGCTGCCTCAGCTGGCCTAGACCTGCAGGCTTCCATCCACCAAACTTCCAGTACAACCACAGCAACATCCTCCATTCCAACCCATGTCCCAAACACCGCTACCAACTTCCCAGTCCCCGCCATGTTAGCTGCTTCTGCCACCATTGCTCCCTCTGCCACATGCTGTCTAACTGAAGCTCTGACCTGCTCCATGGTGAGCCAGGGCCAAGGCCCAAGCCTGGGGGATGTAGTAACGGTGGCAGCCCCAGGGCAGTGTGTGTCTGGTGGGGGCCACTCATTCACCGGCTCCATCCACCCTCCAGTGGCTGTGGCTACAGATGTGGCTTCTCCTCCTGCCAGCCATGCAGTTCTGGAGCAGCAGCAAAACACTCTGCCTCAGATTCAGTGCATGGCAGCCCAGCCTCAGGCCCTGCCTCAGATTCAGTGCATGGCAGCCCAGCCTCAAGCCCTGCCTCAGGCCCAGGTCCAGTTACAACAGCAGCTCCAGACAATGCAACAGGTACAGCAGCAGCAACAGCAACAACAACAACAAAACCTGCAGGCTGTGCAACTCCAACAGGTACAGCAACAACAGCAAGAGTACCAAGAGCAGATACAACTGCAGCAGCAGCAGCAGCAACAAGCGTTGCAAAAATCTATTGAACAGTTGCAGATGCTGCAACAGCAACAACTACAGCCACAACAACAACAACAACAGMAGCAGCAGCAGCAGTCTCAGCTAMATTTACAGCCCCAGCTCAGTCAGACAAAGCCATTACAAAAACAGTGTATGTCCCTGCAACCACAGACAGAGATGTTGCCACTGGCACTACAACAACAGATACAGCAACTGCCTGTCCAAATGCAGAACACACAGTGCAACACACAGTTACACACTCAACAGCCACAGCCACACCAGTTACCACCACAACAACAACTACACCAGTTACCACCACAACAACAACTACACCAGTTACCACCACAACAACAACAGCCACAGCTACACCAGTTACCAATACAACAACAACAGCTACACAGTTACACCTCACAACAAAGCTACAACCAGTTACACCAACAACAACAGCTACAACCAGTATACCACGCAGCAACAACAGCTTACACCCAGTACCAACCACAGACAACAACAACAGCGCTACCACCAGTTAC
>NC_036847.1:30977217-31004656 GCF_002910315.2 Salvelinus sp. IW2-2015 | reverse complement strand
CCATAGCCACTTTAAACTATGACTGTTATGGGGTTTACCATACCCTACAGTATCATCTCATATGTATTTACCCGGTATCGCTACTTAAATTGTATCAACCCAAACAAAAGAACCAAAAAAAAACCAAAACCAAAAAAAAGACCCAAACCCCAAAACCCCACACGCGCCCCCCAAAAAATAACGCGAAAAACACAAAAAACCCACCAAACCCAACAAAAAACCACACAAAAACCACGCAAACCCCATAAAAAAACCCCCCCCAACGCTACACCAGTTACCAAACAACAACAACAGCTACATCCAGTTACCACAACACGACAAAATCATTACACACCAAGCTTACACACCCAGTTACCACCGACACAACAACACAGTAAACCAGTACACACGTTACAAACAACAGCCACAGCTACCGACAACGAACAAACGAGCCACAGCTACCAACAACAACAGACAGGCCAGCTAACAACTAACTAGCCCAGCAACTCCAACAACACCACAGCTACCACAATCATACAACAACAACAGCCACAGCTACCACAACAACAACAGCCACAGCTACCACAACAACAACAGCCACAGCTACCACAACAACAACAGCCACAGCTACACCAGTTACCACAACAACAACAACAACAGCAACAGGCAGCGATTGACCTGCAGCAACAGCATCAGCAACAGTTAGGTCTGGAACAGGCACTAGATATTCAGCAGCAACAGGAAATGCTCCAACAACAACAACAACAGTCTTTTATGGCTGGAACTGCCATACAGGGAGATGTGTTGCAGCAGCAACCTGCGCTGCTAGCCCAGTCAGTGAACCAACAGTATGTCCAACAACAACCAGTACAGCTACTAAACATGGCACTGGTGCAACAACAGCAAGCTCATCAACAACAACAACAACAACAGCAACAAGAGGTTAACCCTCAGCAGAAGCAGCAGGTGCCCCAGCAGGAGCAGCCGTCGTTCCAACAGTCAGAGTGGGAGCTGTCTACATGGGAGGCCATTGTGACCGAGGATAAAGTCAGTCACTCTGCACCCCTACACCACTCCTCAGACTCCACTCTGCCCCTCAACATTAACACAACCTCCGATGCCCCCCTATACCCTCTCTCCCTCACCCTGACACCCTCCCCGGTCCAACCATCCTCTGTGGCTGAGTCGGACAGCGAGGGCCCTCCCAAAATCGAGTTTGTAGACAACCGCATTAAGACTCTGGATGAAAAGCTGAGGAACTTGTTGTATCAGGAGTATAGTAGTGGGGCAGCTGTGACGGGGGGAGCTGCTGTGGTTTCTACCGCAGGTCCCACCGCAGTGTCAGCAGCCTCCACATCGGCAGGAGGGGATGAATCCTCGGAGCCGCACTCGCTCCATCCCTCCTCCTTCCCTACTCCTGCCTCCTCCTCCTCAGACACCTCTCCTCATTCCTCCTCCTCCACCACCTCCTCCACCTCCTCCCGCTCCTCCTCTACCTCTCCTGACCTGGAGAGGGGGAGAGGAGTGGGGGAGGAGGCTCCTCCAACAGGCCCGGTGGAGCAGCAGCCCGCCCCGTCTCTCTCCTCCGCCTCCCCCCCTTCCTCTCCCCTGGCCCCGCCACATGGAGACTCTGCCGGGCCACCGCCTATCCCTGGAGAACCCACCGTTCTTGTAAGTGAGGTTGACATATCTGAATAGTGTTTGATTGACTTCTTCCTGAAACATTTAGTAAAGATCACTGCTTTGATTGCCTTGTTGTTATAAATTGATAGATACATGTATTTTTCGATGCTATGGTTCTTGTAATGTACTCATGATATTTCAGTATCTCTCCTTTTCTCTCTGAGTGTCTCTACCATTACCCCCATGGCTGCAGCCACTCTTACCTTATCGCTATGTTACCTATCCCCTCCAGGCTGCCCCCTCTCACTCTGACACCAGTACCCCAGGAGAAGTCACTACGTGGCCCCCCAATCTGCACCCCATCCCCCTGGGCCATGGACCGCCACAGCATAATGCAGGAGGTGGATATTTTGGCCTAAACCTGACATGTCCTAGTATCAGAAATCCCGTTAGCAAGAAATCCTGGACTCGCAAATTCAAAAGCTGGGCGTGCAAACTGCGCCACTCCGCCAGCTTGTTCAAGAAGCCCAGAGTCAAGCAAGGTAGCGTGTTTATAGAGAGAGAGAGAGAGAGAGAGAAAGAGAGGTTGAATGGGGTGTTTGTTGGTTGGGGTGTTTATCTAAAATACAAATGTTGTCTAGTTACGTTTAGTGTAATTCTGTATAGTGTAACATAGTTCTGTAATTTCTGCTAATCTTATCTTGACAGGAATGATTATTTATTTGTTATTTTTTAACTAATCTTTTGGTAATAAGTAACTGTAGTCTTATAATTTTCTTGTATTTCTATTGTTATAAGATTGTCTTTGTTGTATAGTGTTGGTGTTGACGATATCGCTACATGAAACATTACTCTTTTGTTTTGAATTGTTTTGTTTTGCAGAATGGCTTAACTGCATTATTTGGCTATCTTTTTTGTTTGCATGAGGGGGGTTCTTCACCCTGCCTGGGCCTGCATGAGGGGGGTTCTTCACCCTGCCTGGGCCTGCATGAGGGGGGTTCTTCACGCCTCTGGGCCTGAGAGGGGTGTTCTTCCACCTGCCTGCGGCTGCATGAGGGGGGTTCTACTCACCCTGCCTGGGCCTGCATGAGGGGGGTTACTCACCCTGCCTGGTGCTGAAGAGGTTACTCACCCTGCCTGGGCCTGCATGGGAGGGGGTTACTCACCCTGCCTGGGCCTGCATGAGGGGGGGTTACTCACACCTGCCTGGGCCTGCATGAGGGGGGTTACTCCCCTGCTGGGCTGCATGAGGGGGTTCTCACCCTGCCTGGGCCCATGAGGGGGGTTACTCACCCTGCCTGGGCCCTGCATGAGAGGTTATCACCCTGCCTGGCCTGCATGAGGGAGGTTACTCACCCTGCCTGAATAATGTAGAAAAGAAGAGAGAAGAAAGAGCGAGATGAGGGGATCAAATCAAACTTTATTGTTCACATGCACCGAATACAACAAGTGTAGACTTTACCGTGAAATGCTTACTTATAAGCCCTTAACCAACATGTGCAGTTCAAGAAAGAGTTAAAAAATATTTACCAAGTAGACTAAAAAAAAAGTAATAAAAAAAGTAACACAATAAAATAACAATAACGAGGCATATATACAAGGGAACCGGTACTGAGTCAAGTGCGGGGTACAGGTTAGTTGAGGTAATTTCTACATGTAGGTAGGGGTGAAGTGACTGTGCAAAGATAATAAACAACGAGTAGCAGCAGTGTAAAAAAGAAATGGAGAGGCGAGGGTGTCAATGATAATAATCCGGTGGCCAATTGATTAATTGTTCAGCAGTCTTATGGCTTGGGGTTAGAAGTCGTTAAGGAGCCTTTTGGTCCTAGCCTTGGCGCTCCGGATCCACTTGCGGCGGTAGCAGAGAAAACAGTCTATGACTTGGGTGACTGGAGTCTTTGACACTTTTTTTGGGCTTCCTTTGACACTGCCTAGTATATAGGCCTGGATGGCAAGACGACGCTTGGCCCTGTCGATGTACTGGGAGGAGGAGGAGGCGAGAAGGGGAGAGTGTAGGAAGAAGAGAGAGATGGGGAGAAGGAGCAGGAGAAAAGAGGAGAGTGTAGGAAGAAAGGAGAGAAGTGGGTGTGAGGAGGAGGAGAGAATGGGAGAGTGTAGGAAGAAAGAGAGAGATGGGGTGGAGAAGAGGAGAGTGTAGGAAGAAAGAAAGAGATGGGTGAAGGAGGAGGAGAGAATGGAGAGTGTAGGAAGAAAAGAGAGATGGGGTGAGGAAGGGGAGAGTGTAGGAAGAAAGATAAATGGGGAATGAGGAGGAGGAGAGTGTAGAAGAAGAAAGAGAGAGATGGGGGATGAGGAGGAGAGAGTGTAGGAAGAAAGAGAGAGATGGGGATGAGGAGGGGAGAGTGTAGGAAGAAAGAGAGAGATGGGGTGAAGAGGAGGAGAAAAGTGGAGAGTGTAGGATGAAAAGATAATGGGGAATGAGGAGGAGGAGAGTGTAGGAAGAAAGATAAATGGGGAATGAGGGAGGAGGAGATGTAGGAAGAAAGAGAGAGATGGGGGATGAGGAGGGGGAGAGTGTAGGAAGAAAGAGAGAGATGGGGGTGAAGAGGAGGAGAAAAGTGGAGAGTGTAGGATGAAAGATAAAGGGGGATGAGGAGGAGGAGAGAAGGGGAGAGTGTAGGAAGAAAGAGAGATGGGGAAGGTGGAGGAGAGAAAGGGAGAGTGTAGGAAGAAAGAGAGAGATGGGGATGAGAGCAGGAGAAAAGAGGAGAGTAGGAAGAAAGAGAGAGATGGGGTGAGGAAGAGGAGAGTGTAGAAGAAAGAAAAGAGATGGGGTGATGAGGAGGAGGAGAGAATGGAGAGTGTAGGAAGAAGAGAGAGATGGGGGGTGAGGAGGAGGAGAGAAGGGGAGAGTGTAGGAAGAAAGAGAGAGATGGGGTGAGGAAGGGGAGAGTGTAGGAAGAAAGATAAATGGGGAATGAGGAGGAGGAGAGTGTAGGAAGAAAGAGAGAGATGGGGATGAGGAGGAGGAGAGTGTAGGAAGAAAGAGAGAGATGGGGGATGAGGAGGGGGAGAGTGTAGGAAGAAAGAGAGAGATGGGGGTGAAGAGGAGGAGAAAAGTGGAGAGTGTAGGATGAAAGATAAATGGGGAATGAGGAGGAGGAGAGTGTTAGGAAGAAAGATAAATGGGGAATGAGGAGGAGGAGAGTGTAGGAAGAAAAGAGAGAGATGGGGATGAGGAGGGGGAGAGTGTAGGAAGAAAGAGAGAGATGGGGTGAAGAGGAGAGAAAAGTGGGAGTGTAGGATGAAAGATAAAGGGGGGATGAGGAGGAGGAGAGAAGGGAGAGTGTAGGAAAAAAGAGAGAGATGGGAGAGTGGCGGAGAGAAGGGGAGAGTGTAGGAAGAAAGAGAGAGATGGGGATGAGGAGGAGAGTGTAGGAAGAAAGAGAGAGATGGGGATGAGGAGGAGGAGAGAAGAGGAGAGTGTAGGAAGAAAGAGAGAGATGGGGATGAGGAGGAGGAGAGAAGAGGAAGAAAGAGATGGGCAATATAAGGAGGCTGATAATGAGTTTACATATGTAACTCTGGATATCAGAATTGCGCCTGGCTACTTGCTGCACCCAGGATATGAGAGCATTAGACCCCTTTATGACCCCCACCAGCCCCACCACACCCCCACTCTGCTCTCAGAGGGTAAAGGCCACTGCACACTGCTCAGTCAGTGCCCACCACATAGCAACCACACACTGCTCTACGCTTCACCTGCTCAGACTGAGCACCTCACACTTTGAGTGCTCACTCACACTTGGCAAATGTCATGACAATCACCCCATTAGAAATGCAATACATTATGCAATGCTTTATAAATGAGTCAATTGCTTGCCAGTATGTTCTGTATGTAATATCCTAGATTATAGTGACCTCATAATTGACTATACATTGTGCACATTGTTCAGTGCCGGGTTTAGAAGCAACTACCTATTCGGTTTCTTTCTTACCTGCATAGGCATTTATAAGGCCGTCATTGTAAATAAGGATGTGTTCTTAACTGGCTTGCCTAGTTAAATAAAGGTTAAATAAAAAGAAAACAAATAATAAAATATAAGGCTGAGCCAATAAGCCACATTGTTTTAGAAGACTGCTATGCTTGCATGTATTAGTTGTTCCACTGTAGTTTAGTTATATGTGAATGTTTATTGTAGATTTAGCATGAACATACAGCACGTTACATACCTTATGTTCAACATCTGTGTGTATCACAGGAGGCTGCTGAGGGGAGGACGGCTCATAATAATGGCTGGACCGGAGCAAATGGAATGGCATCAAACACCTGGAAACCACGTGTTTGATGTATTTGATACCGTTCCACCAATTCCAGTCATTACCTCAAGCCCGTTCTCCCAAATTAAGGTGCCACCAACCTCCTGTGATATACACACTTTCTGTTTAAGAGCTGCCAAATATCATACAACACGGACAACATCACTGTTTATCCAAGTGAATTCATAATGTCAATCAATGAATTGATTGGTTGATTAATTGATGTTGATTGGTTGATTGACGTGTGATGTTAGTGTGGGGTGTAGTATGTTATTGGGACACTGTCTATGAGTGTGTGAGAGAGAATGGATGTGTGTGGGTGGGTGGGGATAAACTGATACAAACGTTGAACTAACTGACCCCTCCCCTAAAATAGATTTATATTTGATGTTATGATTAATCACTTATCTACCACACTTCCCCACATCCCATAACATGTCATGCTTATTTAAGCATGCTTTTATTGTAGATGTACTGTATCTTTAGTTGTCTTTATCATTACCTTTTTGTTTATTCCTGTCCGTGTAATAAAAGGACAGAAAAGCATTGTAAAAATACTATAGTTTTCTAAATCAACGTAATGTACACACACTTTCCCATAGTCATGCATGTACTGTTAGCTTGTATACAATGCATACAATCTATTGTACAGTCACAGGGTGGTGTGCTGATGCTGATGTGATGTCGTGTGATTCAATGATTTTTAACTCTGTTCTTCTGTGTTTGTGGTGTCTGTGTGTCCATGTCTTATCTCTGTGCTTCGGTGTGTCCCTCTTTGTGTGTGTTTGTCTCTGTGGCTCTACCTTGTCCTCACTCATGTGAATGTCTGTCTCTATGCCTGTCTCTGTGTCCTTGTCTCTCTGTGTATTCTCTTTCTCTTCCCCTTGTTTTTCATTCACCCTCTTTTTACTAGATGGTCACTCTAGAGGCAGCCAGGCAGTCAGAGAGGGAGCTTCCTCCAACCCTACCCACTCACTCAAAGGACGATTTCGGGTACGGCCCATCCAGAAAAAAAAACTAGCCCCCTAGACAATAGATCTGAAATCTGATAGGTGTAAGAATTATGGTAAAATATCCACCCAGTGTACGAGGGGACAAGATACCTACTACCACGTCTAATCAATTATTTCAGATCTATCAGGTGCCTAGAACTTTCTGATAATCCTGAAAATCCCTTCCTGTTTAAATATCAGAATACGCTGGTGGGGGAGGAACACAATCAAAGTTAATGACTCACATTTCTCCAGGTCACCGCAGTGCCCCAGCTCCCCGAGGCCTCTCCCCCCAAAGAGGCAGCCTCCGGTATAGGCAGCAGTCACAGGAAAGTGGGGCGCTTCTCTGTCACCCAGACGGAGGCCCAAAGAGAGGAGAAAGAGCTAACAGACAGCTCCCCTGTGTCTCCTGACCTGGAGAGAGAAAGGAGGAGGGCCCGAGGGAAAGAGGGAGAGGAAGGGAAGAAGAATCCAGCACTGAGCCACCCACCCCGAGGACATGGGCATGGTCACTCACCCCTAGGCAGTAGTGATGATGAGGAGAGTGAAATGGGGGGTGAAGACCTGAGGAAGGAGCTGCACAAGCTGAGAGAGAAGTGAGACATGGAGGGGATAAGGAAAGATTAGATTATAATGAACCCAATCAAGAAAGAAAGAAAGAAAGAAACTGAAGTATCTACTGAATTGACCTTTTTCCCATTTTGACTAACCAATTTTTATTCTCTTCCTCCCTCCCATTCCACTTTATCCCTGCCTGCCTATATTCTCAAATGTCCTCACTTTCTCCTCCTCAATTATTTCTCTGTCTCTCTATCATTAATGATCTCCCAAACTCCATTCTGTTAATTTCCCTTCCTCCCTTCTCCCCTTCCTCTTTCCTCTCCCTGTGTTCTACCTCTTGCCAGACACATCAAGGAGGTGGTGTCCCTGCAGGCTCAGCAGAACACAGAGCTCCAGGAGCTGTACAAACAGCTCCGCTCCCTCAAAGAGCACCGGCCTACCCTGCCTCTGCCTCGCACCCCAACCCTTCCCTCGGGAGCGTCAGCCCTCTCCCCCCGCAGGCCCCGCCCGGCCAAAGCCAAGCTCCGACCCAGACCCCACTCCCACATAGACAACAATGGAGTCACTGGTCACCCTGGTAACCAATCTCTCTTCCTGGGTCTACTTTCGGTCTTTCAATCTCGATCTCCTTGTATTTTTCTCTCTCCCCCCCCCCCTTCCCCCTTCCCCCTACTTGCCAGCAGCATACCACCCTGCATACCACTGTTGGCTTGCTTCTGAAGCTAAGCAGGGTCGGTCCTGGTCAGTCCCTGGATGGGAGACCAGATGCTGCTGGAAGTGGTGTTGGAGGGCCAGTAGGAGGCACTCTTTCCTCTGGTCTAAAAAATATCCCAATGCCCCAGGGCAGTGATTGGGGACACTGCCCTGTGTAGGGTGCCGTCTTTCGGATGGGACGTTAAACGGGTGTCCTGACTCTCTGAGGTCATTAAAGATCCCATGGCACTTATCGTAAGAGTAGGGGTGTTAACCCCGGTGTCCTGGCTAAATTCCCAATCTGGCCCTCAAACCATCATGGTCACCTAATAATCCCCAGTTTATAATTGGCTCATTTATCCCCCTCCTCTCCCCTGTAACTATTCCCCAGGTCGTTGCTGCAAATGAGAACGTGTTCTCAGTCAACTTACCTGGTAAAATAACGGTAAAATAAAAAATAAATAAAACACACAACACCCCATAATGACAATGCAAAAACAGGTTTTTAGATATTTTTTCTCATGTATTAAAAAAATGTAAAACAGAAATACTTTATTTACATAGGTATTCAGACCCTTTGCTATGAGACTCAAAATTTATTTCAGGTGCATCCAGTTTCCATTGATCATCCTTGAGATGTTTCTACAAGTCCATCTGTGGACATGATATGTGTCACGCCCTGACCATAGAGAGCCCTCGGTTCTCTATGGTGTTTAGGTCAGAGCGTGACTGGGGGGGTTATCTAGTTTATAGATTTCTAGGTTGGTGGTTTGTGTGGTTCCCAATTAGAGGCAGCTGGTAATCATTGCCTCTAATTGGGGATCATATTTAGGTAGGCTTTTTCCCCACCTGCATTTGTGGGATATTGTTTGAGCTAGTGTGTTTGAGCACTACATCGTCACGGTCTTTGTACGTTTTGTTATTTTGTTTCTAGTTTCACTTTGTTATTAAAGATGTGGAACTCAATTCACGCTGCGCCTTGGTCTGCTCATTTCCAAGATTGTGACAATATGATATGGAAAGGCACACACCTGTCTATATAAGGTCCAACAGTTGACAGTGCATGTCAGAGCAAAAACCAAGCCATGAGGTCGAAGGAATTGTCCATAGAGAACAGATCTGGGAAAGGCAGTTAACCCACTGTTACCCGGTAGGCCGTCATTGTAAATTATAATTTGTTCTTAACTGACTTGCCTAGTTAAATAAAGGTAAAAATTAAAACAAATAAAAAATGGAGTTTGCCAAAAGGCACCTAAAGGATTCTCTGGTCTGATGAAACCAAGATTAAACTCTTTGGCCTGAATGCCAAGCGTCACGTCTGAAGGAAACCTGGCACCATCCCTACGGTGAAGCATGGTGGTGGCAGCATCATGCAGTGGGGATGTTTTTCAGAGGCAGGTACTGGGAGACTAGTCAGGATCGAGACAAAGATGAACGGAGCAAAGTACAGAGAGAACCCTTGATGAGAGCCTGCTCCAGTGCGCTCAGGACCTCAGACTGGGGCAAAGGTTCACCTTCCATCAAGACAATGACCCTAAGCACACAGCCAAGACATCGCATGAGTGTTCGATCGGCTTTCGAACCCAATCGAACATCTCTGAAGAGACCTGAAAATAGCTGCACAGCAACGCTCCCCATCTAACCTGACAGAGCTTGAGAGATCTGCCGAGAACAATAGGAGAAACTCCCCAAATACAGGTGTGCCAAGCTTTTAGTGTCATACCCAAGAAGACTCRAAGCTGTAATCGCTGCCAAAGGTGCTTCAACAAAGTACTGAGTAAAGGGTCTGAAATCTATGTCAATGTGATATTTCCATTTTTTTTTTTTTTATAAATTAGCAAACATTTCTACAAACTTGTTTTTGTCATTAAGGGGTATTGTGTGTAGATTGATGAGGGGGAAAAAACAATTTAATCCATTTTAGAATGAGGCTGTAACGTAACAACATGTGGAAAACGTCAAGGGATCTGAATACTTTCCAGAGGCGCTGTACATGTGATATCTGACTGTCTGTTGTATCTCGTGAAGGTATCCAGCAGTCCAGTAGTTTTTCAGGCGGAGAACAGAGCAGACTACCACCGTACTGCAACCCAGAACACACCAGTCTACTGACTACTAAAAGAGGTAAGTAAAGGTTTCACCAAAACTATTCCTCTTCCTCTAAATAAAGTGTTYGATTGAATATCTTCCCTTTTTCTTTTCTCAGACCACAGTCCTCCCTCCCAAGGTGCCAGGAAGAGCACGTTCACAGATGACTTGCACAGACTGGTTGATGATTGGACGAAGGAGACAGTGGGTCCCACCCATCCCAAGCCCTCGCTCAATCAGATCAAGCAGATTCAGCAGGTGCAGGAGTTGAGAGGCTGGCCAAAGCCCACAGAGGTAAAGTACAAGGTCCACCTACTTGTGACCTATACGTACAGTTGATGTACAATTCAGTCTATGACTGCAAGCTACCAATAACTACTACTACTACTGTTGTTACTACTACTACTACTACTACTGTTACTACTGCTAATGTTACCACTACTACTTTTGTTACTACTACTACTACTGTTACTACTACTACTACTGTTACTACTACTACTACTGTTACTACTACTACTACTACTACTGTTGTTACTACTACTACTGTTACTACTACTACTACATGAGTCAGAAAAATGTTTTAAGTCTAATAAATCCATTTAATATAGCCATCACAATAAAATCCGTTATGTATTTAGTTGTGATAGGTCTATAAACCTGGGAATGTCTTAGAAATCAAAACATAAGAGCTGCATGATACAACTCTATAAAGAGGATTTGGAAAAAGTTGCAAAAACAGGCATGCACTTTGATCCTTGCACTTGGAGCAGCGAGAGAGAGAACTGCATTGATGCTCTGCTTGGGTAGCAAGAAAGTTGGTGGGTAGCAAGAAAGTTGGTGGATATCTAATTAATGGTRGATGGAATTAAAATGACGGAATTAAAAGTGAAATGAGAAAGAAAGGCTACAATGACAAAAAGCCAACAGTTAGGATGCTATTTACGCTATAATCTGAATGGAGTTATTGTTATGTTTAGGCTAACTGTAGGACAGTGAGAAGCGCAGTAACATTATGGCTACCCTCAATTAGTTTAATTATATCGCGGTTTGATGCRGTCAAGACAGGTAATATGTAATCGGATTGGGACGATAAGTTACTAGCAAGAAGTTAGTCTAGCGCGAGATAACAGTGGTTACGGTCTCTCCCTCCGTGCTGCGGTGCTCCGAGCCTTTTAATAAAGTAGCAAAACCATTGGCTTTTCTGCTGCTTCCCTCACTCGGATTGGACCGGTTGTCCTTTAGATCCTTTTGGAACAGGTTTTAAAAATGCATATTGAGTCCAGGGCTTTCCCATGTCTATTTCTGAACGGAAACTCTAAMTCCCATCACTATTTGTCCTCATCATTCAGATTATTCAAATTCAATCATGATGTGTTTAGAGACTGATTAGAGGAACAATAGAGCACTTAGTACCAGATCATTAGCAAGGGCCATTAGCAAGTTTGGTAGGCTACTCATCAGCGCCATTCATTTGCAGTTTTGGATTGGGATTACATTGACCAACGGTCTGCCCGTGTGGCCGTAATACGGTCACCGCAAAAGCCCTAGTTATTGCATACATTATAATGGTATGCTTGGTGTTATGGTGCTCATTAGTGTGTCTTGACTGTCATCTTTCCAGGTGGCTCCTCCAGGTTGGTTCCCTGTGGCACCACTGAACCCCCAGGCCTCCCCAGCCCCAGCTCAGTACACTGCTGGGRGGAGCCTGAGCCAGTGGAGCGGGGTGGGGGGACCACCAGGATCACAGCAACAACAACAAATACACATGCCTCAAGTCCCACAGCTGCAGCAAAGTTTACATCTCCAGCAAGCCCAGCCTCCTCACCCATTACAGATACAGCCCTTTCAGCAATCACCTCTATGCCTACAACAACAGCCCCTAATCCAGACTCCACTACTGTCTCAGTCCCCGGCTCCTGTACAGCCACAGACTGGGCAACAACAGATACCCAATCAGCCCAATGTAGGTGTAGGAGCCTCACCACAGAATCAGAATCAACCTATGTTGCCTTCCCAGATACCCCAAATGGCCCCGTCATCTCAGCTGGACCTAGCCCAGCCTGGGTGTCTGATTCCTGGGTCTAGCACAACCATGGTGGTGGGAACCATAGACACTGGACCTGCTGCTGCTGCCACCGGTGGCCCCGGAGGGACATTCTGCTCCTCCTCCTGCTGCTCTGCTGCTGCTCAACCATCCAGTGCCAAACTTCACCCCACGCCCCCAACCTCAACTCTTCCTCTGGGACAGCAGTGAAATGAAGAAAATATAAAAAGGGAAGAGTGATGTTGATTATGATGGAACGAGGGAAGGAGAAAAAAGATGGAGAGTGTGTATGTTATGAGAGGTAATGTCTGAGAATGAGAAAATGGAAGCCAGTGGGTTTGTAAAGATGAGATGGGGAGTGCATGAGAGAGATGGTTGAGTCTATGTAGAGTATACATTTACATTTACATTTAAGTCATTGGGGAAATTTGGAACTCTGGGTGGGTTATTGTTGTATTTGAGTGTTGAGATGTACAAACTTACATAACGTTTGTGTGTGTGTGTGTTTGTGTTGCCATTGATTTTCTCAATACATATCTCTTGTGTGTTTTGACACCAAGTAACAGTCATGTTATTTTTTAAATACAACTAAGTTGGACCCTGAACTCTTCTCCCAAGCAGAGACATGAAGGAACACAAACATTAGGAAATTATTATTGTATTTTTTATTTGTCAATGCTTACTTATATTGAAAAGGACTATGGATTTTAGAAGTGCAATTACTAACTGTCATCTAAATGTTATCATCCTGTATTGTCGTGATTTGTCTGTAAGGCATTTAACAAAATATTTTTGTAGAAGCACGTTGACAACATTCAACCAGACATTTACAAGCCAATACAGTGAGCCAACATCTTACATGAATATAGCACAAATGTTTCAACAGGCTACCAATGAGATGTAAAGCAGTTACAACAACAGCATGTTACAGTAACACCACGGAGCATGGTAATAGTGGTGCTACCTGGCTATTATCACTACCACAATGTCACTAAGCATACTGTTGTACGGTGTAGTGCACTGGCAAGGCATGTACTTTGTGTATTGTTATATTTTACATTGATAAGTAGTGGTAACAACTAGGTTAGAAGATTCAAAATAACAAGTTGATGAGTAACATGATTAAATTCTGATCAATTGATTTCCTTAATACACTGATAAATTTATTTAATTGATGAATATGTTCAGTGGGCTTTCATTTAAATCTTACTGAATAAACACACTCGAGACTAAGACTGCATGATCTTACGGCTACAACATACCTTGACTTGCCTGAATTTAGTGCAATCTACTTACACGTGTGCTTATATATTTATCACGTCTGCTGCTGTGCACAACAGAACTCCGAGGTAACTTATTGATCAGGAATAAATCAATGTTTTATTTGAGCTAAAATAAATACATTTGTTTTAGATAAATGTTTTATTTCCTCTACCAGTCTCAGCCCTGCATATTGAAGGTGTCATCTAAGGAAAACAATGATGAGAAAACAAACAAAATGCCAAGTAATTTCATGGTAATGGAGAACCCATGTAAATGTATAGGGGCTGTTCTCATATTGCCTTTTTGAATTAATACTTTACTGTGTGTGTGACTGTGCACCAAAAACGTGGACTATGTACAAGAAGTGCTATAGTTTCTAAACGGTTCACCCTATATGATGAAAATACCCTCAGATTAAAGCTGACAGTCTGCACTTTAACCGTATATTAATTGTATAATTTCCAATCCAAAGTGCTGGAGTATAGAGCCGAAACAACACATAATGTGTCACTGTCTCAATACTTTTAGAACTCACTGTATGAGACAGACTGCTTCATATTGAATTGAAAACTCACCCTAAAACTACTGAAAGTGGAAGGACGAAAACAAAACATTGACATTTCTATTGGGGAGCTAAAACAGTTTGTGCTTACGCTTATGGTTGTTCGAAAAGTAAAACCGTTACAAATTGCATATGAATATAGAGTTTAACATAATGGTTTTCAGTATTTGTTGTTTTTTTATTCATTTTTTTATGAGACAACCTACATTTTCACAGTAATATAGTTGCTAACTATTAGTGGAGTGGAGGAAGTTACTGTGCTGTCAAGTCAATACTAACATGTTGACCATATGTCACCGCTTAATGATATTCACGAAAAGGAAATGTGGAACTCACCCTTTCCTGAAGTGTTACCAAAATGTAATCTAAAAGAAGAAAATATTATTTTTGTATTTCGAAATGGGGTTGTACAAAATGTAAAATTGTGTTCTTCTGATCAACATTTAAAATCTGAGGTTATCTGATACTAGAAAACATTGGTTCTCATCTCTGTTGATGGAGTCCCCTCCATGCATATATTATGTTCCTCTTAGAGTATGTGTTGAAACAGAGCAACATCATGTTTCAATTACGAGAGGTTTTGTCAGCGTGGATATAATCATAGGGATATCTCAACTTGCTTTATCTCTATGGTAATATTGTCTTACATTTCACATCTTGACTCACTGAACAAACAACAAAACATTATCAAGGGGCAGGCATAGACTATCTATAGGCCATTGGGATCTTCTATATGACACATACTTGAGTGTCCAGATATTACACTAGATTGGGAACCAATGATTTATAAAGATATTTAAACAGAAAAAATATATAAATAAAACGTATGTTGCTGGTGATTTAGCCTCTGTAAAATGTTAACTAATTTAATTGTTGATTTTATTTATGTTTTGTAACTAATCAAAAATAAATGGTGTTAAACATCAAACTGTTAATGGGCATGTTGTTACTTATTCTATTGGACCCACACCTGTCCTCAATTTCACCAGTCTTGTCATTATATGGTTGAAATAATGTATTTTATTAGAGACCTAGGTGGATAGGGTGTAATAGCTGCTGGTTAGGGTTATTACAGTTGAATGATTACTTTCCTGTAATGTAAATATTGTTTMATTTTGTGTCGGCCTACATCACAGATTATCCATTATATTGAACAGATACTGTAGAGGCCGCTCCAACAATGAAAATAAATGTCTTCAAAAATGGAAGGCATTTGGGAGGAGGTAAGATCAGGTGGGACTATTCCAGCCAATGACAGGGCAGATACGCGTGTGAACAACAGGCACAACGGTGTTCACTAGTTACCACAGCCACAAAGTCAAAATGGGCCATATCGTAAGAATTCATGAAAACGAAAATGTGCTTTTTGGTCTTAATTTAAGATTAGGGTTAGCCATAAGGTTAGCAGTGTGGTTAAAGTTAGATTTAAAAGCACATTTTAAGAGGATACATTGTGGAAGTGGGCGGAGTCTGACTTTGTGGCTGTAGTAACTAGTGACAACCAGGACCAACTCCGATATGAAGTGTTTTTTCTCAAAGTTGCCGGGATATCACATATCCTACTTATATCGATACACTCATAACAATCTAATCATTACGAAACTTATATTCAATCAAATAAGCCACACGTAGCAAATAAGCCATTACATTTTTTGTTAACCAAATTCGATACTCACTCATTGACCTCCATACAAAAATTAATCGCCTAGTGAGCGAAAAAACGCCACCTGCTGGAGTAGACAGATTTCGGGCCCAGTTATGCCGCTCGCTTCGCCTCTTCCTCTCTGCCTACATTTGAAGGCCCGCTACTAGCGCAACTTTATTGTTATTTCAACTGCAGACAGTCTCTTTGCGAGTGGTTTGAAATGCCGTTGCTCCATCACAAATGTCTTTATTTCTGAGTTGTTTATAGTAACATTGCTCATGTAGTTGTCTTTTAATCTATTCAAACCCTGCAATATATATTTGGTGACAAACTACACACCTGGACATAATTTGTGGCAAAAAAAACCTATGCAGTAAGGGAATTTTAAAAATACTTTTCGCTGCATAATAAGGCCTCATCGATCCTCGGTCTTTTGTACGGATTTTAACCGATTTCGAATGCTTGGCCGGTGGCCTCTGCAGCAACCAGACAATTAAAATCCCGGTAAGAAATGATTTCGGACCGATTTTCTGAACGTGCAACTTACATACAGCTACTCCAATACTCTTTTTTGTTGTTGTCRTGAACGAATATGAAATACTAGATATTAAACTAGCTAGATTAATACAGATTTATCCGATGTTTAGCTAACGCGTTACCTAGTTAGGTTGCATACGTTAGCCAACGGTGGTTAGCATGTTCTGCTAGCAGCTAAGTTAGTGAATAAACAGCAGTTATAGTAGCCAAATACTGAAATATATTGTCTTGAATTGYAACTAACTAATACATAGCTAGTCATTTAATACAAATTATTACCAGCTTGCTAGCCATCGGTAACGTTAAATTAACTGTACTTTTCGTTTGTTCGTTAACATTAGTTTACATAGTTAGCTACTTAAGCCATTATTGTTAGCCAGGCTGCAATCTTTACGTATCTAGCTAAGCTGCTAGCTAATGTTACTTTCCTACCTAGTACTAGCAAGCTAACGTTACTTAGCCAATAATGATGTTTGTCTGATTTTTTATTAAGATGTGAAAGCTGTCAGTTTGCAAGGCCTACCCCTCCCCATACGCCATATTATTAGTTAGCCAACTTTTGTAGCTATATTGTTTAATATGCATCTTGTTAGCTAGCTATATTTAGCTAATCGGGGGCTACCTTGCAAGACCCACTGCTAACAAGCCAAGTATAACGTTAGTAGCTAACTAACAAGACACTTTCTGTTAGTAAGACTAGCCTATATCTCTTACCCTTAACCTAACACCCAAATCCCTGTATACGTTTTTAACAGATACGTTTGTGCTCTCTTTTCTACCCGTTCAACAGGTGCCTGACCATGGCCAGTACAGTGTGACAGGCACCTAGTCCCAGTGAAGTGACACAACCGTTAACCTGTTACTGGCACTGCCCTGTGCTGCTTCAGTACCCTCACCATTTTAACTATATATATATATTAAGCGCTCAATGCAACCCTAACCTATTTCCAATTTAGACTATCATAGATTTAGGTCTAACTGTCAGTCAGACACAGAGCAGTGCTAGTTCCCATACACTCCCAGTATGGCGTCGGTTCCAGTATACTGCCTGTGTCGCCTACCCTATGATGTCACACGCTTCATGATCGAGTGTGACATCTGTCAAGACTGGTTCCATGGAAGGTAAGTTATATTTCAGTGTCATTGAGCTTTACTAATTTCCAACTTTTTACAGTAGGCTAGTTGAGTAAGTTGGTTTTGTTTGTGTACATTATTGTTTTTTTTGTTTAGTTGTGTTGGAGTGGAGGAAGACAAAGCAGCAGAGATTGACCTGTACCACTGCCCCAACTGTCAGGTCACCCATGGGCCCTCTGTCAGTAAGTCCCTCTTGTCACTTTCAATCTGATTTCCAGGCTGTCTCGTTATATGTGACATGTATTTCAGACCTGTTTGAATCTATTGCATCAGATGTGCTAGTTCTGAATACTTTAAATACGTGGAATGGCTGGGGGTACTCAAGGAGAGGTTTAGTAAACCCAGCTCTACAGGAATGCACATGCCAATGCACATGCCAATTCCTCTTTGGCCTTCTGATCTGCCTTTAGTAGTGTGGTTCTGGTTGTAATCCCAATCTGTTGTTGTCCCCTTTATGTTCTGCAGTGAGAAAGCGGCGTGGAGGAACCAAGCAGGCTGATGCTGGAGCCACTGGAGGAAGAGACACTTCTGGTCGACCGGTAAAGACTGGCACTCCACAGTTTGTCAGAGAGCTACGTAGCCGCACCTTCCCAAGGTAAACCTCCCATATTACATTATGTCTATGCAGTACATGTTCATTCTCTTCCACACTGTCTTTATATCTACTATTTACATTTACCTAAAATCACCCCCTCCCAGAGGAAGAACCCAACCTGACACCTAAATGAATTCAAGCGTAAAGCTTCTGCTTGCGTACATTTATTTGTCTTACTTTTTAACTCGGCAGTGATGGGAATGGGCTCGTTACAAGGCATTTCAATGTAAAGTCTACACCTGTTGTATTCGGCCCATTGACATACAGTATAGTGTCTCAACTCTATCCGAGTGGTCCAGAATATGGCCTTTTAAATCTGTATTTTGTATTCAGTTAATGTATCATTGTGGAGTGACACACTAATCATTATTTCTAACTCTACAGTTCTGCCCTGGTTCCCTCCGTTGAAGTAATAATAATAAGACATTTCATTTGTAAAGTGCTTTTCTCACACCTGAGGCTCTGAAGAAAACAACAAATAAAAGTCATTTTCTATAAAGCTCAGTTTTTAACTGTGCCTTTAACCAGGCCAGAAGCTCTGCAGCCCTGATAGTGACTGGAAGTGTGTTCCACAGCCAAAGAGTCACACAACTGAAAGCCTTGTCATCCATATCAAATCAAATTGTATTGGTCACATACACATGGTTAGCAGATGTTATTGCGATTGTAGCGGAATGCTTATGTTTCTAGATCTGACAGTGCAGCAGTATCTAACAGGTAATATCTAACAATTCCACAACAAAACCTAATATCTAACAAATTCCACAAAACCTAATACACACAATCTAGTAAAGGAATGGGATGAGAATATATAAGTATAAAATATATGGATGAGCAGTGACAGAGTGGCTAAGATGCAATAGATAGCAAAGAATAGATAGTGAAGGATACGTTATATACATATGAGATGAGTAATGTAAGATATGTAAACATTCTTAAAGCATTATTAAAGTGATTTGTGTTCCATTTATTAAAGTGGCCAATGATATCATGTCTGTAGGTAGGCAGCCACCTCTGCTAGTTGTGGCTGTTTAACAATCTGATGACATTGAGATTGAAAAACAGCTTCTATCTCTCTGTACCAGCTTTGATGCACCTGTACTGACCTCGCCTTCTGGATGAAAGCGGGGTGAACAGGCAGTGGCTCGGGTGGTTGTTGTCCTTGATGATCTTTTTTGCTTTCCTGTGACATYGGATGTTGTCGGTGTCCTGGAGGGCGGGTTGTTTGCCTCGGTGATGCGTTGTGCAGACCGCACCACCCTCTGGAGAGCCCTGCGATTGTGGGCGGTGCAGTCGCCGTACCAGGCGGTGATACAGCCCAACAGGATGCGCTCAATTGTGCACCTGTAAAAGTTAGTGAGGGTCTTTGGTGACAAGCCACATTTTTTCAGCCTCCTGAGGTTGAAGAGGCGCTATTGCGCCGTCTTCACCACACTGTCTGTATGGTGAAGTGTTCAGTCTGCTGTGAGGCTGCTGAAGGGAGATGGACCTGGATGAACGAAGGGTGCGTGTGGGGCAGGAGGGTAGGATGAGGTCAGGCAGATACTTGGGTCCAGAGTTGTGGATAGCTTGGTTGGTGTGAACCAGAATTTTAAATTCAACACGTGAGCATATGAGGAGCCGGTGGAGGTGTGGGTAGGAAACGTGCAGCACAGTTTTGGACATATTGTAGCCTTAGGCACTTGGCAGATGCACCAACAAACAGGGCATTATAATAGTCCAGACGGGATGAGATGAAGGCGTGGATGAGTCGCTCAGCTTCAGGCTGTGACGTCATAGGTGGTAACGTGGCAATGTTCCGTAGACGGAAACATAAAACACACTTGATGTGAGTAGAATTTTGCATCAGAATACCATGACATCCACATTGAGTGTACTGTCAAATTGTGCGCATGTTGATTTTGTCAATCCGCACCAGACGCGTTCATGATATAAAGGTTAAAATTCCAAAACCAACTGTTAACCAGCTATATTACTTTGGGGACTGATCGAAACACCTGGACATTTAGCTAGCTTGTTGTTGCGGCAATACCAGTCTCTTTAGCTAATCCACTCACTGTACTCCATGTCATGTGCCGAAGAGACTGGCCTTTCTGTCGTCTTCATATATGAACATTCTATCATTAATGAGCTCGAAGAGAACTGAGGAATTCATCCTGATTTGATAACCCTCACAGCTATCCTCTAATCACACCAATTTATGCAAATATTGGAACTTTTTTCTCCACAGAACACATTGGTATCTGGTTGCTCACATCTAAATTCTCAAACTAAATACATACTGCAATTCCAACCACAAAACATCTTGTTTTTTTAAGCTTGCTCATTTCAACTTGCCCATCTAACAGCTAAATATTTGTTTTTTACTTTGTTATAAACACTAATTCTATTTTTGAGGCAACACATGTTGTCATGGAAAATATTTATGTTACTGCCAACAAGCAATGAAACGTTGATTAATGTGCACTGTCCCTGTAAAAATAAAATAAACTCAATGAAAAACTCCGCTGTAAAATCCAGTGCATATTAAACGCTGAGATTCCCGAAAGGCCAGTCTCTTTGGCACTGGCAAGGAGTGGAATCTCAGCWAAATAGACTGGTACTCAGACTAACGGTGCTTTGCCTATTCTAGTTATTCAATTTCTATATGTCCCTCATGCTCTCCCAATCTGTGTTTTGTTCAGTGCTGACGAGGTCCTGTTGAAGCCGTCGGGGGCCCAGCTGACTGTGGAGTTCCTGGAGGAGCGTTCCTTCAGTGTTCCCGTGATGGTCCTCAGGAGGGACGGCTTGGGCATGAGCCTTCCCCCGGGGAACTTCGGTGTCAATGACGTAGAGCACTATATTGGTAATCCTCCCCGTTTTTGGTTTTACATGCCATTATTTTGTGGTGGTTTTACCCACATAATTAAATATAACACTGAATTAAATTCTCTGCTATGTTACCTTTACCTACCTTAGTTCAATTTATACATTTTTTATTTTACCTTTTATTTAACTAGGCAAGTCAGTTAAGAACAAATTCTTATTTTCAATGACGGCCTAGGAACAGTGGGTTAACTGCCTTGTTCAGGGGCAGAACGACAGATTTTTACCTTGTCAACTCGGGGTTTCGATCTTGCGACCTTTCGGTTACTAGTCCAACGCTCTAACCACTAGGCTACCTGCCGCCCCATGCACTGACTTGAAGTCGCCCTGGATAATAGCATCTGCTTAATGATTGAAATGTCAATGTAAACCTCCCACAGTACACCTGCTCTTCAACTAGTCACATCTCAACGACATTTCATTACCATGGGAGATGTGACCTATTGTAGGTTATCAGAGTAACCTAATGTTTTATCTCCCGCAACACTTTTTCTGTGAAGTTGTATATGATCATGGTTAGGGCTGTGGCGGTCATGAAATTTCTTTAGCTGGTGATTGTCAAGCAAATAACTGCAGGTCTCACGGTAGTTGACCGTTAATTAACGTAAACATATTTAGCTTCTCCTGGCTTCCACGCAAAGCCTACAAGCCACTGATACAGACCTTTGGAACATCTACATTTAAAAAAAAAAAGTCTAATACATCCATGTTATATAGCCTACACATCACGTTAAAGCCATTATTTATTTTAGACAGGTCTAAAGAAACACGATATGAAGAAAATGTAGTCTATTTCAGAAGAAAAGAAAAGCATACTATGCGTTGTCCTTATGTTAGGTCCTGGTCTGGCTATGCCAAATGGCTGTGGGCGACACTAGTTCATTTAGCAGACAAGATTTGCTTAGAATTCCATGGCATTATTTTATGTTATAGTATGAAGAATACAATTGAACATTGCTGAATAAAATAGAAAGGATATTTTCTACAAACAAATTCTGAGGGAGTGCACACTAATCTGTGTTGAGCGGTTATTTATCTTTGTTATTTTTTTAACACTATTCTGTGTTGAGCGGTTATTTATGTAACTTTAGTTGTGATACAAACGTTGGGCTTAATACACTGCTCAAAAAAATTAAGGGAACACTAAAATAACACATCCTAGATCTGAATGAATGAAACATTCTTATTAAATACATTTTTCTTTACATAGTTGAATGTGCTGACAACAAAATCACACAAATGATCAATGGAAATCAAATTTATCAACCCATGGAGGTCTGGATTTGGAGTCACACTCAAAATTAAAGTGGAAAACCACACTACAGGCTGATCCAACTTTGATGTAATGTCCTTAAAACAAGTCAAAATGAGGCTCAGTAGTGTGTGTGTGGCCTCCACGTGCCTGTATGACCTCCCTACAACGCCTGGGCATGCTCCTGAAGAGGTGGCGGATGGTCTCCTGAGGGATCTCCTCCCAGACCTGGACTAAAGCATCCGCCAACTCCTGGACAGTCTGTGGTGCAACGTGGCGTTGGTGGATGGAGCGAGACATGATGTCCCAGATGTGCTCAATTGGATTCAGGTCTGGGGAACGGGCGGGCCAGTCCATAGCATCAATGCCTTCCTCTTGCAGGAACTGCTGACACACTCCAGCCACATGAGGTCTAGCATTGTCTTGCATTAGGAGGAACCCAGGGCCAACCGCACCAGCATATGGTCTCACAAGGGGTCTGAGGATCTCATCTCGGTACCTAATGGCAGTCAGGCTACCTCTGGCGAGCACATGGAGGGCTGTGCGGCCCCCCAAAGAAATGCCACCCCACACCATGACTGACCCACCGCCAAACCGGTCATGCTGGAGGATGTTGCAGGCAGCAGAACGTTCTCCACGGCGTCTCCAGACTCTGTCACATGTGCGTGTGAACCTGCTTTTATCTGTGAAGAGCACAGGGCGCCAGTGGCGAATTTGCCAATCTTGGTGTTCTCTGGCAAATGCCAAACGTCCTGCACGGTGTTGGGCTGTAAGCACAACCCCCACCTGTGGACGTCGGGCCCTCATACCACCCTCATGGAGTCTGTTTCTGACCGTTTGAGCAGACACATGCACATTTGTGGCCTGCTGGAGGTAATTTTGCAGGGCTCTGGCAGTGCTCCTCCTAATCCTCCTTGCACAAAGGCGGAGGTAGCGGTCCTGCTGCTGGGTTGTTGCCCTCCTACGGCCTCCTCCACGTCTCCTGATGTACTGGCCTGTCTCCTGGTAGCGCCTCCATGCTCTGGACACTACGCTRACAGACACAGCAAACCTTCTTGCCACAGCTCGCATTGATGTGCCATCCTGGATGAGCTGCACTACTTGAGCCACTTGTGTGGGTTGTAGACTCCGTCTCATGCTACCACTAGAGTGAAAGCACCGCCACCATTCAAAAGTGACCAAAACATCAGCCAGGAAGCATAGGAACTGAGAAGTGGTCTGTGGTCACCACCTGCAGAACCACTCCTTTATTATATGGTGTCTTGCTAATTGCCTATAATTTCCACCTTTTGTCTATTCCATTTGCACAACAGCATGTGAAATTTATTGTCAATCAGTGTTGCTTCCTAAGTGGACAGTTTGATTTCACAGAACTGTGATTGACTTGGAGTTACATTGTGTTGTTTAAGTGTTCCCTTTATTTTTTTGAGCAGTGTATATACAGTAGGCCTAGCCTATAGAAAGCTGATGGGATCCTCCTCTAATAGAGGCCATCACTCTGTTTTCGCAAGCAATTCCATAGCCTATAGAAATGTTGCGCAACATAGGCTCTCATGAAGTGTTTGATTAGATTTTCAGTAACATAAGCATTGATGTCGGAGTGATTAGAGGGACAATAAAGTACTGAGTACCAGGCAGTTAGCAAGTTTGGTAGACTTCTAATGACCATCAGCAGCATGAAATCAAATGTATTGGTCACATACACGTGTTTAGCGTCAGACCTTGGAGAAGCCTTATTACCGTGACTACACGGTCACGTTGAATTTGACTGCCACCATGACTCGTGACCGCTGGTGTGGCGGTAATACGCTCACCGTAACAGCYCTGATCACTATAGGATAATAAAGCTGGGGTGATCACTATAGGATAATAAAGTCTGGGGAGCAGCAAGTTGTGATTATGTGTTGATTGCGTGTTGTCTGTAGGTCCAGACAGGGTGGTTGATGTGATTGACGTGTCTCGCCAAGCTGACCTGAAGATGTGTCTAGGGGACTTTGTGGAGTACTACAACAGCCCGAACAGAGACCGAGTCCTCAACGTCATCAGCCTGGAGTTCTCTGAGACCAGGTACACTGCTTGTTCTTGGGTCACTTCGATCCACTCATTGGTTGGTATTGCTCTTTAGGGGTCTTCTGGTCCACTCATTGGTTGGTATTGCTCTTTAGGAGTCTTCCGGTCCACTCATTGGTTGGTATTGCTCTTTATGGGTCTTCCGGTCCACTCATTGGTTGGTATTGCTCTTTATGGGTCTTCCGGTCCACTCATTGGTTGGTATTGCTTTCTAGTGGTCTTYCTTGTCACCAGTACATCAGTTGGTTGATCAAAAGTTCCATTTTGCCAGAGCCATACTGAGAGTGTAAGAAATTACTTGGCATAATAATTGTTTCTGCAGAAAAGAGTAGTTTAAGTACTGTTGTTGTAAAATCTGGTGTTTTAAATATACACAATGTCAATGTTCTGTACCAGGCTGTCCAATCTGGTGGAGACTCCAAAGATAGTGAGGAAGCTATCGTGGGTGGAGAACCTGTGGCCTGAGGAGTCAGTGTTTGAGCGGCCCAATGTCCAGAAGTACTGCCTCATGGGGGTCAAGGACAGCTACACGGACTTCCACATCGACTTCGGAGGCACCTCTGTCTGGTACCATGTACTACGGGTAAGAAGAGCGCCGTTATGGGACAGTTGGCACTAGGCAATCTTCCTGCTGTGCTGACATGCACAATTGGATAGTTATACACTGAGACTCTTGCCTCCCTCACTAGCTTTAAGCACCAGCTGTCAGAGCAGCTCACAGATCACTGCACCTGTACATAGCTCATCTGTAAATAGCCTATCAATCTACCTCATCCCCATTCTGTTATTTAAAAAAAAAAATCTTGCTCCTTTGCACCCCAGTATCTCAACTTGCACATTCATCTTCTGCACATCCTACCATTCCAGTGTTTAATTGCTATATTGTAATTACTTTGCCACCATGGCCTATTTATTGCCTTACCTCTCTWATCCTACCTCATTTGCACATGCTGTATATAGATTTTTCTACTGTATTATTGATTGTATGTTTGTTTATTCCATGTGTAACTCTGTGTTGTATGTGTCAAACTGCTTTGCTTTATCTTGGCCAGGTCGCAGTTGCAAATGAGAACTTGTTCTCAACTAGCCTACCTGGTTAAATAAAGGTGAAATAAAAATAAATATAAAATACAAAATATTAAGAATATCTGCTCTTTTCATGAGACTGACCAGGTGAAAGCTATGATCCCTTAATGATGGTACTTGTTAAATCCACCTCAGTCAGTGTAGATGACGGGGAGGAGACAGGTTAAAGAAGGCTTTTTAAACCTTGAGGCAATTGAGACATGAATTGTGTATGTGTGCCATTCAGAGGATGAATGGGCAAGACAAAAACATTTAAGTGCCTTTTGAAAAGTTATGGTAGTAGATGCCAGGCGTAGGACAGTTGCAGTGACAGTATTACCGCCACACCGGCAGTCACGAGTCATGACCGCAGTCAAATTCCCTGTGACTGTTGGTCAAGGTAATCCCAATCCAAAACTGCAAATGAAAGGCGCTGATTTGTAGCCTACCAAACTTGCTAATGGCCTGGTACTACGCGCTCTATTGTTCCTCTAATCTCTCTCTAAACCAGTGGTCCCCTACCGGTTGATCTCCAAGCCATTCCTAGTCGATCACCAAACATTTCTGTAAAAAACCCAACAATAATGCCTTGTCTTTCTATTTGTTTGGAGCTGTTGACGGTAGGTGCACTTGAATCTGCAGCCCTAGTGCCTGACTAGTAAAGGCCCACTGCACTACTTTTGTGAAAATAATATTTTTTTCCCCAAAAAACTATATGAATATTTTTTTTCATTCTGATTTTTCAGAACCCTCAGCCACCCTACTTCCCAAGGCTATGCTAATGTTATTATTTGTGGGTTGCCTTTTTTAATAGCAAGGAATATTTCACTTTTTCTGGTCATAGGAGTAACAACATGAGACTTCCTCATGTAATTTCTCTCCTGTTCTATTGGTTTTCTTATCTTCCTTTCGTTGTCCAGAAGCCAAATTTACAATCCTAGTCATATTATTAGCAACTCATCCTCGTTGTTGCATCTTTATGTCTTTCTAAGTTTCAAACAGAGATTTTCATCTCTATCATATATGCTCACATCAGGGGCGCAGTTTAGAATGGTGTCTTCCCTTTTCCCCGCGAATTACGTTTTGGCAAATATTTGAAAATTATAATTTTATTAGCTGCTTCATTATAGGAGTTGCATGTTTTGTTCAGATTAATTACCATCTAAATGGGATAAAATGYGGGAAATGAATGTTCTCGGTCACGTTGTCCTGCGGCACAACGTAAAACCTGGCCAGCATCCCTTTTGATACCTTGTAGAGTCAACGCCCTGAAGAATTGAGGAGGGGGGGGTTGCAACTCAATATTAGGAAGGTGGTCCTAATGTTTGGCATACTCACTATATAGAGGTGTTACGGGAGATTCAACATTTAAATGTATTTTATCCATTACTGCCTTTACGTTGTTCATAATTGTACGTGCTGTGTCTGCCTGATGGATGAAAATGAGCTCTGCTGCTAACATGCTGGCCAGACAGGCTCCGTGCATGGTGTGCGCATGTTGATTTTTGTCAATCTGCACCAGACGTGTTGAAATATCAAAACCAAGTTCAGCGACCGAGAAGACACAGCAGGACATTTAACAATCTTAACAGTTGCTTTATTACATCAACCTTTCAGTGATCAACATTTTATTCCACAATGAACGTAAGCTTTGCAGTGCTGATCAGCACGGCCACGTAGCGTGCGCGAGACGTTGCAAACAAAATGTACACATACATATATAAATAAGAATTCCCATTCCCCAAACTGCTCGCGGAGTCTGCATAGCCTGGCACTAACATAGAACTTGGTTCTATTTCAGACGCTTGATGTGCTGCAAGTCCCGCTTTCACATCTACTCATACCCAAGGTGGTGATTGAAAGATCCACACTCCAGTTGGTGGCGGTAATGCACATTAAAGTTGGTTGTCAAACTGCCATATAAAATCCACAGAAGGATGAACTTCAAAGAAAACAACACTAAAATAGGTTTCTCCTTTTTATCTGTGGATTAATTGTCGGAGTAGAGAACGCATGATTTTGTATGACTCAACATGATAAAAATTCTACAAAGTTCCAGCTAAAAAAAGGACTTATGCAATCCAAGTCAAATAACAACCCAATGTTTATCTCCAAGGACAAATTTGGTTAGCAACAACCAGCTACTAAATGTCCATGGTGTTTCGACCTGTCCCATGAATATAGTTTGGT
>NC_036847.1:30967880-30977192 GCF_002910315.2 Salvelinus sp. IW2-2015 | reverse complement strand
TGTTGGGATAAAGAGCCGAGGAATACCTGTGGGATGAAGAGCTGAGGGTGCAATACCGTTGGGATGAAGACGAGCGCGTTGAATACCTGTTCCGGAGAAGAGCAGGAATACCTGGATGAAGACCAAGGGTGAATATCCTGTTGGGATCAAGACGCGAGGTGAATACCTTTGGATGAAGAGCGAGCGTGAATACCTTTTGGCAGAAGACGAGTGAATACCTTGGATGAAGATCGAGGATGAATACCGTTGGATGAAAGAGCGAGGAGTGATACCCTTGTGGGATGAAGACGAGGTGAACCTGTTGGATGAGCGGGAACCTTTGGATGAAGACCGAGGGTGAATACCTGTTGATGAAGCGCGTGTTCCCTTTCTGACGGACACTTTGTAGCACAATGTCCACTGGTCCCCGAAAACCATCTCGTTCTGTATGGACGAGGAGCTCACCTCACAACAAGCCAGGTTGGCTGGCGTGGGGAGATCACGTAGAAGACTCTTTCACCCTGAGAGACACACAGACATTTAATCGTAACAGTTGCTTTATTACATCAACCTTTCAGTGATCAACATTTATTCCACAATGAACGTAAGCTTTGCATGCTGATCAGCACGGCCACTGTAGCGGCGCGAATGCAAATAATTACACAGAATATAATAAATCTCTCTCTTTGGTATTCACCCTCGCTCTTCATCCCAACAGGTATTCACCCTCGCTCTTCATCCCAACAGGTATTCACCCTCGCTCTTCATCCCAACAGGTATTCAGTGTTGTCAGAAGTTTCCCGGGTCTAAATCAGTCCCTGATTAGAGGACAATGATGAAAACACAGTGGAACTGGCTTTGAGTTCCAAAGTTGAGTTTGCGGGATCTAGAGTACATCCATGTAGTGTACTATTAGGTACACCCATCTAGTACCGGGTCGGACCCCCCCCTTGCCTCCAGAACAGCCTGAATTGTTTGGGGAATGGATTTTACAAGATGGAAACATCCCACAGGGATGTTTGTCCATGCTGACGCAATGTCATCCATGAACTCATGCTGCTTACACCAAATCCTGACTCAGCCATCAGCATGACTCAACAGGAACCGGGGTTTGTCAGACCAGGCAATGTTTTTCCACTTCTCAATTGTCCAGTGTTGGTGATCGCGTGCCCGCTGGTGTGGTCGTCTGCTGCAATAGCTCATCCATGACAAGGACCAACGAGTTGTGTGTTCCGAGATGCYGTTCTGTACACCACTGTTGTACTGCGCCGTTGTCTGTTTGTGGCCCGCCTGTTAGCTTGCACGATTCTTGCCATTCTCCTTCAACCTCTCATCAATAAGTTGTTTTTGTCCACAGGACTGCCTCTGACTGGATGTTTTTTGTTTGTGGCACCATTCTTGGGAAACCCTAGACAATGTTGTGCGTGAAAAGCCCAGGAGGCCGGCCGTTTCTGAGATCCTGAATCTGCCGTGCCTGGCACCGATGATCATACCACGCTTAGTCGCTTAAGTCACTCATTTTACCCATTCTAACATTCAATCAAACAGTAACTTGGATGCCTGTCTGCCTGCTTTGTATAGCAAGCCATGGCCACGGGACTCACTCTCTGTAGGAGTGATCCATTTTTGTGAACGGGATGGTGTACCMAATAAACTGTCCGGTGAGTGTATGTACAGGTGATAGTCCTGTGACAGGCCTGCTATTGTGTTTGACATGCGGTACATTTCCGGTGGAGTTCGTCAGGACTCAGTATATTATGTGCGAATAGTACATGCATAAATTAATAGTTTACCTGTATGTGTGAGTTGTTCACATGTACCTGTGTGTGTGTGTCTCAGGATGGATCCACGCTGTGCTGACTCCTGTGGACTGTGTGGCCTTCGGAGGGAATTTCCTACACAGCCTCAACATTGACATGCAGCTCCGGTGAGTCCCTTCACCCCTGCCTCTACCTAAAACATTAGTCACATCACCTACGGTACTCCGCTTTTCTCAACTGATCTTAGCAACCTCTCTCTCCACATCAAAACTAGAATGCCATTTGGAAAATTGCTCACGTTATACGTGGTGGCAGGAGCCTAAGCGGTAGAGCGTTGGGGCATAACGGTAGATTGTTGGTTTGAAATCCCCGCGCAGGAGACGGCTCTGTTGACTGTCGGTCCTTTGTTGGTCTCCATATAAGTTCACTCTGGATAAGAGCGTAATGCTAAATGTGATAAAATGTATCGATTTATATTACCATTGTACCAGAGCCGTTTTATATTACCATTGTACCAGAGCCGTTTTATATTACCATTGTACCAGAGCCGTGTATTCCTACTCTACATTCTATTATAAACTGGGTGGTTCCAGCCCTAAATGCTGATTGGCTGACAGCCGTGGTATTTCAGACCGTATACCACGGGTATGCCAAAACATTTATTTTTACTGCTCTAATTACTCCGCGTTGGGTCGTGTGTAAGAACAGCCCTTAGTCGTGGTATATTGGCCATRTTCCACATCCCCCTTGGGCCTTATTGCTTAAATACCAAATGTCTAATACCATTCTCCCTGTGTTCTGTGTTCTCTTCCAATCAGAGCATATGAAATAGAGAAGAGGTTGAGTACAGCAGACCTGTTCAGGTTTCCAAACTTTGAGACAGTGTGTTGGTATGTTGGCAAGCACCTGCTCGACACATTCAGAGGTGAGGCGCTTCATCATAAATCATAGTTTTTTTCCCCCACCTCTGCTGAACTGCATTTGTTTGGGCAATGTTTGTCAGGAACCTTGATAACTTCTATACTGGTCTACTTTACAGGTCTGCGAGAGAACCGCAGACACCCTGCTTCCTACCTGGTCCACGGAGCCAAGGCCCTCAACAATGCTTTCCGCATGTGGACACGCAAAGAGGTGATTCTTTATTGTAGGCCCCTTATGAATGCATTAATTAAGCCTTTATAGCAGCTACATAAGACATAATAACACCTGTCATAGGCAGTCATAAACATTATGAACAATGGCATGAAGGTGTCATGAAGCTAGTTATATTGGGCGCAGTAGTCTTTGTGTTTTGTGATGTTTTTGTGCTCTGGCTAGTCGCTGACTGACCACGAGGTGGAGATTCCAGAGACCATAGAGACTCAGCGTCTAGTGAAGGACCTGGCCAAGGAGATACGACTGGTTGAGGTAGGCAGGGGGAAATATTTCATAGAGTACACTGACCGAGCCAAGCTACTGGGCTGGCCTGGTTGTTCGTCCTCCATAGAAAATATCTGARCCAGTACAGTTCAGGTCGCACCTATAGTGTGAGGCACCATCAAATTTCAGTCTGGCTTACTGAGACTCCGTCTTCTCCTCTCTGCCACCACAGGACATCTTCCAGCAAGGCCGTCCTGCGGCTCCTTTCACCTCTACACAGGGCTTCCCCACCCCCCTCCCCAAAGCCTCCCCTCTAGCTGTCTCCCAGAGTCCAGGCCGCCCCCCGGGGAAGAAGAGAGGCCCCAAACCCAAGGATATGTCCCCCAGCCCCAAGAAGAAGGGTCAAAAGGGCTTAATGAAAGAGGACGAGAGCGAGATTGGACACGCTTCCCTGGCAGATCCACACCAAACACACACACTGAAGAATTCCAATGTGGAAACAAGAAAAACAAGAAGAAGGTATGACTGATTGTTCAACATTTCTCTCTCTGGAACAAATAAGGTTGAAAGTCTAAATGTACTTGGCTCTCAGCCTCACATTGTTAATTGTGTATTAAGTGAAATGCTAACAGGATTGTGCCATTCCTCTCCGTCTCCAGTTAGAGCTGCCTCTGGAGGAGTTTGCAGGGAAAATGAGCAAGAGCAAACTGAAACTGGTGCTGACCAACGGCAAAATACAGGGGTAAGACTGGGAGGGTCAGGAGACTCTTCATGAACTTCACGCCAAATTCTTCATCTCTCATCTTTTTCCCTCACCCTTTCTCACTTTGTCTGCCTGCCTGCCTCTCTGTTGTCAAGCTCTGCCTCTGCTGTGCCTGCCTCTGCTCTCTCTGCCTCTCTGCCTGCCTCTCTCTCCTGCCTGCCTGCCTCTTCTGCCTGCCTGCCTGCCTCTCTCTCTGCCTGCCTCTTCTCTCTCTCTCTGCCTGCCTGCCTCTATCTCTGTCTGTCTCTCTGTGTGGGCTGGCTGTGCCTGGCTGCTGTCCATCCTCTGGTCTGCCTGCTCTCCTCTCGGTCTGGCCCTGCCTCTCTGGCTGTCTGCCATCCTGGCTGTCTGGCTAGCTGGCGCTCTGCCTGCTTGGCTGGCGCCCTTTCTGCCTGCCTGCCTCCTCGTCTGCCTGCCCGCCTGCTCGCTGTCTCCTGCGTGCTGCCTGCCTGCTCTGGCTGTCTGCTGCTCTGCCTTCGCCTGCCGTCTCCTCTGTCTGCCTGCCGTCTCCTTCTGTCCTGCCTGCCGTCTCCTCTGTCCTGTGCCGTCCTCCTCATGCTGGCTGCTGCATGCCGTCCTCTCTGGCTGGCTGCATGCGCGTCCTCTCTGGCTGGCTCATGCCGTCCTCTCTGGCTGCCGCATGCCTGCGTCCTCTCTGGCTGGCTTGCATGCCGTCCTCTTCTGGCTGGCTGCATGCCGTCCTCTCTGGCTGGCTGCATGCCGTCCTCTGCTGATGCTCTCGGCTGCTCTGCGCTGCGTCTCTGGCTGGCTGGCATGCGTCCTCTCTGGCTGGCGTGGCTGCCTGCCTCGCGTGCATGCCTCCTGCTGGTCTGGCTTGCAGCTTGGCTGCATGCCTCTCTGGCTGGCTGGCTGCCTGCCTCTTGGCTGGCTGGCTGCCCTGCTCTCTGGCTGGCTGTCCTGCCTGCCTCTCTGGCTGGCTGCTGCCTGCCTCTCTGCTGGCTGCCTTGCCTGCCTCTCTGGCTGGCTGCCCTGCCTGCCTTCTGGCTGGCTGCCTGCCTCTGGCTCGCTGTCTGCCTGCTTCCTTGCTCGCTGTCTGCTGGCTGCTCGTGTGGCTGCCATCGCTGCCTTGCCTGCCTCTCTGTCTGCGTCTCTCTCTCGTACTGTTCTTGCTACATTTCAGTGTCATCCATCCTTATTTCTGCCCACAGGAAGAAGGGTGGTCGTTCAGGCATAAGTAACAGTGCGCGCCGTGCATCTCAATTCCAGCACCATGCTATGGGAGGGTCTACCTTGTCAGATTTTGAGTCCGAGGACGAACTGCAGATTGATGAAACTCCCCCTCCACGACGCAAGGCTGGAGGATCTAGCAAGAAGAAACTCAGTGGTGAGAGAGTACATCATCTAGTTTCAATGTAATATGTAGTGGGGAGCACCTGCTTCATAATAGCATTCATTACTAAAGACTACAACAGTTTTCTGCTCCTGTTGGGGCATTCAGTTCATCCTTCTGAGCCTTGAGGAAGGTTTTTAAAGAGTCCTTTGGGTCATTGARTGTTATCGTTATTAAATTGTATTGGTCATATACACACTGCGAGCCAGGCCTAATCGCTCAACATCAATGCCCAACCTCACTAATACTCTTGTTGCTGAAAGGAAGCAAGTCCCCTCAGCAATGTTCCAACATCTAGTGGAAAGCCTTCCCAGAAGAGTGGAGGCTGTTATGTCAGCAAATGTGGGACCAACTCCATATTAATGGCCATGATTTAGAATGAGATGTTAGACGAGCATACTCTTGGTCATGTAGTGTATTGTGCGGGGTAGGTTCTGTCGGTTGGTGGCGCCACAAACTAGAACCCACCTCGTGCGTATGGATCTCCCACAGGTAGATCGTGAGCTACTAGTAGCTACCAGCCCACCTGTGAGTAGCTCGCCAAGCAATTCTAAAAGTACATGCTATTTTTTCATGTGTTCCATCTTTAACTGTGATAAACATAAAGCTCCCTGCTACTATCCAATYAAAGCCACAGTGTCATTATGCCACCCCTGGTTAGCCAAACGTTACACAATATCTGGGGCGGCAGGTAGGCGCGTTGGGCAAGTAACCGAAAGGTTGCTGGATTGAATTCCCGAGCTGACAAGGTAAAAATCTGTCATTCTGCCTGGAGCAGGAAGGTCTGTCCCCGAAGCTACCAAGGGCCAAAAACGCTTGCTGCTGACCCCAGTCGCAGTCAGGGACACACCAGGAGGAGAGATGACCTATCGGGGACATTGTAAGAGAACAGTGATGGACCCACTCACAGATGAGGAGGGACTGACGAGTGACTGGTGCCAAGGGAGTGAAAGCGCGGGAGCCGGGACCGCATAGCGCATCTTCTAGGAAACCGGTGCTGAGAGGCAGCAAACAGGTGGTGGCCCAGATAAGGTGCCACTGACGGACGGTCGGCCAGAAAGTAGGATACTGACCTCGCAATTCCCAGGACACCTCTACTCATACGGCACTCTGTAATACCATGTGTCTCGTTTCAGACATGTGTATCATGTTATTTTTTTACTTTTTAATCTCTTCTTGAGCATAAGTGGATTATGAGACCAACGAAATTGTGGAAAGATTGGTTTTTATACGTTTATTATTACCTTACTGAGTATAATGAACAATACAAGGACCATGGTGAAGATGGCTGGAGGGAAACAGGTAAAACGGTATCTGATATCCACATCTGAAATAGGAGTCCTGATGAGTCCAAACATTAACTGATAACGGTTCAAGTTCGAAAGGGAAGAAGCCACTGGCTCCAAAAATTTCGGCCGATTAAAGTAAAGCCAGACTATAAGTGCAACTGCACATTCTGGGACAAAAGATCGATGATTCTCGTTGGGAGAGAATGTCTAATGGTCTGGATGAAACAAAATAGAAATGTTTGGCCAAAATCGGACCAGGCTGTTATGTTTGGGAGGAAAAGGGGGAGGGAACTTAAGCTAAGCCGGAAGAACACCATCCAAACCGTGAACAGCATGGCCAACCGGGGAGCAATCGATGTATGTGGGGGTGCTCATTAACGTCAGAGGCAGGAGACTCGGTCACTTCGACAACAGACTAGAGATTATGGCAGGCATGAGGCGCAAGGAAAATCGTGTGTGGATATAGTTGAACTCATTTGCAACAGAAGGCTGGGACGTCCGAGGTTACAATGATACTTGGACTCGAGTCCGATTGATCTCGATGTCACAAATTATGATGACTTCGCAACGTCGACCCTTGTGACTTTAACACCAAGATTGACTCGTGACCTTGACTTTGAAACCTTGAGCTTATGACTCAACCTGAGAATTCATGTAATTTATCGCTGGGGCTACTCGGGTGCCAAGCCCAAATATTAAAAATGGCGCCTATTAAAAAAAGTGTGGCGATCGCTTCCATTTACACTGGACTGATACAGTTTGTGGATCGGGACATAGCAGCCAAAGTGTCAAAATTGTGGCGCAGCTGTAGAAGGAAATGTGTGCGTTGGCAGTGGCAGAAGACCGGTCGGCGGGTGAATTCAATGGAGGCCCTTTGGAAAGATGAGTACCTAAAAAGTATTATTATTCGGATATAAAGACGACGCTGTATAGCTAATATTACTCTTGTTAAAAATATGAAATGGTATTACATTTTGGTGAAGAGCACATTATGAATTTGTTTAGGACTCGAAACTCAAAGTTTAGGACTTGAGCCGACTTGACTTGATACTTGACGGTCTGACTTGGGACGTTGAACTTGCGACTTGAGGTGCTTAAGAACTTTGAGAACTTACTGTGACTTTTTAAAACAATGACTTGGTCCCGAACTCTGGAATGCAACATCTCCAAGCACATCAGTCAGGAAGGTTAAAGCTTGGTCCGCAAATGGGTCTTCCAAATGGAACAATGACGCCACCAAGCATTATTACTAAGTTGTGGCAAAATGGCTTTAAGGACAGCAAGTCTCAAGCTATGGATGGCTCATCAGCCAATAGTCCTCGACTCTCAATCCACGGCATACGAACATTTTGTGGGCAGTAATGGGAAAAAGCTTGTGCGAGCAAGGAGGCCTACAAACTGACTCTGTTACAGATGCCAGCCTCTGTCAGGAGGAATGGCCAAAATTCACCCAACTTATTGCTGGAGGCTTGTGCAAGGCGTACTCGAACGGTTTTGAGCCCCACAGTGTAAACAATTCAAAGCTAAACTAGAGTGTATGTAAAGCCTTTCTGACCCACTGGAAATGTGATGAAAGAAATAAAGTTTAATAATAATTCTCGATCTGCTATTATTATCTCTTGACATCACATTCTCTGAAATATAAAGTGTCGATCTCCAACGAGTACGTCTAAGACAGGGGAATTTTTTTATCTAGATTAAATTCAGGTAATTGTGGAAGATCTGAGTTTAAATCTATTTTGGCTAAGGTGTCTGTAAACTTCCCGACTTCAAACTGTATAAATATACCTCATCTCGCTAGAGAAAGTGCTTTTCCATAATGCCAGTGTTGTTGTGTTAAGTATCTACCGTTTACCTTTTAAATAGTTTATCCCAAGTGTTAACAGCCCACCAGCACACTGAATAGAGACAACAGCCCGTGTTGACAAAACCCTAATCCATTTGCCGGTGTGTATCGGAACAATAATCATCTTTACATGTTTTATATTGAGTGTATTTGTTAAATGTATAAGGGTATGACACCCAATATTTGGGGATGGGTATAGGCCTATTCCAATAGAGAACGCTAGGCAGGTTCTTAATTCTAAAATCCTTTATCCTAGCCCTACAATAAATCTAGATTCAATTATTTATTCACAGTTTTCATCTTAAAAAGCTAATAGTTCCGATTACATTCAGCGAAAACAAGGGCCACAACTATTCACAGCTTTTAAGCTCATTCATATAACACCCGACCTCCATACAATTGCCATATAATAGTCAACACAAAACAACACCTTAATCTTGGTCTTTCCTAATGTGCAAACCCCCCCCCCCCCTCCCCCCCGCCGCCCCCCCCTCTTCAAATTAAAATAAATAAACAATCATGAAAAGAAAAAAGGTCAGCCGTACCCTCACTGATTCACATTCCCGCTAAAATCAAAACCTGATAATTACATCGCAATATAGTCCAAAGTTCCAGATATTGCCTAATATAAGAAAAGGATAAGTTTCATCATACCCGCAGTTTACCTGCATTAACCATAAGTCCAACCTTATTTTCCAGAGGTTCCAACATAGTCTCACGTTTCTATACTGCATGGAATAAAAAGAAGAGTCCAGCGCATGCAAAAAATTTGTTTTTGTAAAAAACAAATGAATCTATAAGTTTTGTAACTGGTGTATTACTGTTTACTTGGTGTACTGCCGCGTGCAAATACGTATCGGGGACTATCTGTTCAACAGGATAGTAGCTATTACTCAACAGCCACTTTTGTAATCTCGAGTCACTTGAACATTTGGTTGGTTGTTGACGTATCATTTTATGCGACC
>NC_036847.1:30901350-30967855 GCF_002910315.2 Salvelinus sp. IW2-2015 | reverse complement strand
AGGTCTTCCCCGGAAGCTACCAAGGGCCAAACCTTGCTCTGACCCCCATCGCATCAGGGAACCCGGAGAGGTGGACTTCGACATTGAAGAGGACTACACTACAGATGAGGAGGAGACCGTGACTGTCCATGGAGTGAAGGGTGGAGCCGGGGGCATCCTGGACCTGCTGAAGGCCAGCAAACAGGTGGCAGGGCTGGACTCTGCTCTCAGGTAGGATCTGCCTCGCAATTCCAGACACTTAATCAGCACTCTGAATACATTTTGTTTCAGACTATCATGTATTTTTTTCTTTTTTTAATCTTTCTGAAGTCAAGTGGATAATGGAGCCAACGAAATGTGGAAGATTGTTTTACTGTTTATTCCATTAACATTACTGAGAAGCTTGGACGACTTGCGTAATCAAAGTTTTTGCAACAGATCTAATTTGAATTCTTACTCAAACTACATTTAGTTGTTTGTGGTGAATCTTGATCACTCTTCTCTCTCTACCCTCCAGTGAGGAAGCGCCAGCCTCTCCCAGCACACGAGAAGCCATTCAGGGAATGCTCTCCATGGCCAACCCTCCCTCCTCTTCCTCCTCTTCTTCGTCGTCCTCCTCTTCCTCCCCTCTCTCTGTCTCTGGAGGGCTGTCTGAGGGACTGGGATTAGTCAAAGAGAAAGGAGGGAGAGCCGTGTGGGTGACAGGAGACAATAAGAGCAGAACAGGAAGCGCCTCTAAAGAGAAGACGACGTTCCAGCGCCCCGGGAAACGGCCTGTCAAGCGGCCGGCCCGTCACCTTAGTGATGAGGAGAGCACAGATGAGCAGGAGACTCTTGGCACCTGTTTTAAAGACGCAGAGTATGGTGAGTCATAGGCTGTGTGCGTCCATATGACACCCTAGTCCCTATATAATGTACTACTATTAACCAGGCAAGTCATAGGAGGAAGGAGMACTGCCCCGGAGGCTGCTGCCATTCATTTTGGAAAGGTCTCAAATAGGGCTCTGGTGGTCATAACATTTTGTCAGCTGGTAATTTTCTTGCAAATGACTGCCGGTCTCACAGTAATTGACCGTTAATTAACATGTTTACGTTCTCCAGGCTTCCACGCATACAAGCTGCGCCTTTGGAATATCTAGATAAAACTTTTTWWTWTTTTTWTATAAATATAATTTTAATATAGCCGAGAGAGATCCTCTRCTTTTGTGGTAAGTAATTGAGGTGATATCTAATCAATGGAAGATGGAATTAAAATGACAGGATTAAATGAGAAAGAAAAGGTAKCCTCTTATTCTGGTTATGAAATTAACGGAGTTGTTGTGTGTAGGCCCAACTGTAGGACGGTGAGAAGCACAATAATGTTATGGCTAGCCTCAATTAGCCTAGTTTCTCTCAGGTTGATGCACTCAAGACGGGTAGGCCAACTATGTAATCAGATGGGGTGATAAATAACTAGCAAGAAGCGAGTCTCGTGCCAGATAGGGGGTTGGGTCTCCCTCTGCCTGCTCCGAGCCTCCAGTGCATAAGCAGCTTGTGGATTTCAAGTTTGGGGAAGCTAATTTTCACCATTAAAAATGTACCTTTTATAATAAAGCATTCCATGCATCATCGCATTTGCAGACTTATGTAAGAGAGCTTCTTTTCCTAATGTGATGATTCAATTTGATAGTCATAATTTACGCTAGTAATATAACTCAATCACTGTTCGCAAAAGAGACCACTGTTCAATGCAGCGAATAGTGGCTTAAAGTAGGCTAGGCTATATCAGATACATTTYTCCTTTTTTTCCCACAGGGAAATGTTGGCCTTTTTATAAACAYATTTAATGCAATTCCACTATACTTTATTTGACTGAARACATTAGCACAATCTTTTTTTAATAGGACAGACATTTTAGGGTAGGCTACTTTGCTGACTGACGAACAGATAAATAAAAATGATGTCTGATCCATGTAATCGGCCTTCAAAAAGGGGAGACACATACAGTATGACRTCCATCTAACCTGGAGGAGGAAATGATTGTCCAAAAACAAACATACGTGGTACTGAGACAGTGAATATGCACACTAACTGGGGATATGGCCCATGTTCTCCGCTAGTGCCAGTAAGATAGGCTACTGTTAGCTCAAGTTGAGCATTTTGATAACTAAAAGACAGATTGGAGTCTTTTCATTGCYATCTCTTTWTAGCAATAGCCATTTGCTTTCCAAAAATTTTACCACAATTTGTATTCAAAAAAAATAATATATATATTGCAATATGCCTGGCTGGGTCTCTGTTTTTCACTGACAGTCACAACTCAACAATCTACTTTGTTGTGTGCACTAATTAGAGAGATATATATCAAATGTATTTATAAAGCCCTTCTTACATCAGCTGATATCTCAAAGTGCTGTACAGAAACCCAGCCTAAAACCCCAAACAGCAAGCAATGCAGATGTAGAAGCACGGTGGCTAGGAAAAACTCCCTAGGAAGAAACCTAGAGAGGAACCAGGCTATGAGGGGTGGCCAATCCTCTTCTGGCTGTGCCGGGTGGAGATTATAACAGAACGTGGCCAAGATGTTCAAATGTTCATAGATGACCAGCAGGGTCTAATAATAATAATCATCATTACAGTGGTTGTAGAGTGTGCAACAGGTCAGCACCTCAGGAGTAAATGTCAGTTGGCTTTTCATAGCCAATCATTCAGAGTTAGAGACAGCAGGTGCGGTAGAGAGAGAGTCGAAAACAGCAGGTCCGGGACAAGGTAGCACGTCCGGTGAACAGGTCAGGGTTCCATAGCCGCAGGCAGAACAGTTGAAACTGGAGCAGAAGCACAACCAGGTGGACTGGGGACAGCACGGCGTTATCAGGTCAGGTAGTCCTGAGGCATGGTTCCAGGGCTCAAGTCCTCTGAGAGGGAGAGAGAGAATTAGAGGGAGCGTACTTAAATTCACACAGGATAAGACAGGAGAAATACTCCAGATATAACAGACTGACCCTAGCCCCCCTGACACAAACTATTGCAGCATAAATACTGGAGGCTGAGACAGGAGGGGTCAGGAGACACTGGCCCTGTCCGACAATACCTGCRGACAGGGCCAACCAGGCAGGATATAASCMMMCCMMYTTKSCMAARSMMMRSCCCCACACYACTAGAGGGATATCAACAGGCCACCAATGTACTACCCTGAGACCAGGCTGAGTATTGCCCACGAAGATCTCCTCTATGGCACAAACCCGAGGGTGATTTAGAGCAGGGCTTCTGGAATAATCTGTCTWGGTTGTAACTGTTGCTGTTAAAATACAATAAATAATTTTCAATCTGAACTGGAATAAACTGAACACCGGCTTTTTGATAACGCAACACGAAGTAACAGTACAGATGAAAAATGATCAGGCCTACTGTACATCTTACTGTAGAAATTCTTGTTGAAAACAGGTCTAGGTTGGAACTGTTGCTTTTAAAATACTATTAATAATTTGTATTCTGAACTGGAATAAACTGATTGATCACCTCACACAGATGTATAACAGAAAACACACACAATCCTAATGAGAGGTGTGTGGCTAGTTAGTTTTCAACAAACAGGTCTATTCTGGGCTCAGTTTTTAACAGTGCAACCCTGAGGTCATGCTCAGCATTGAGTCTGTTACTTTACTTGTTTCTTAAGTATGCCAGAGTTGAGAACCCTGACTCGCGTAGGTATGTGGTGCCAAACTGGACCAGAACATCAGCCAGGCAGGAGACCGCTTCCTGCTGTAGATGAGCAACTCAGAACTGTGTGTGTGCCTCAACAAGCATCAGGCTTCAATCAGTTTATTCCAGTTCAGAATACAAATTATACAAAAGTTCCAACCTAGACTTGTTTAACCACAATCATTTCTACAGTAAGATGTACAGGAGGCCCGTTTTATTTTTCATCTGCACTATTACTTAGCCTTAGGGTTACACATCACTAGCTAGCTAGCTAATTTGCTTGCTTTGGCTAACGGTAGCTATTAGATGTGTATTTATTATGKATCCCCATTAGCTGCTGCCCTCCTGCCAGCCTAAAACAAATGGAATGAAATACCCATATAAATATCTATTCATGTTTATTTGCACAAGGCCAGGGGAATGTTTGAAGGAGAAACTCGCATCTAAGTTACTATGAGAGAGTACTCTGCTTATCATCATCTGTTATAAAATGACAACAATGCCTTGCTAGCTTACTTACACTGTCGAAGCACTGTTTCCTGAAGCATTCTGCCCTGTWTTGAAAGAACTCCCTGGGTTTACTGTAATGCTCTGGATGTTTGGTCAGGACGTGTTGTTTTTATTAATTTGTTTTGTTTTGAGAGACTCATTACTAACGTTAAGCATTTCCCCGCACAAAACATATTGTAATGACCAGGCTAGATCACAAAGGAACAATTGTCCAGACAGAGGATTGAGTTTACGAATTCACGATTAATAACCCAACTCCACACAGGCTACTGTTTGGCCGTAGCCTACGTCAAATATATGAAAGATACCCGTATAAAACAACCGTGACCTTCTCGTGTGAAGACCCGACGTAAGCGAGAGAACAATGGCTAAACTTGGCCTTAACTTGCAATGCTCCATCCCCCTACCAGACACCACCCCCCCACACACACACTCCATCAACCACCAGGATGCCTGGCATCAGAACATTCCAGGTACTGGTAAGTACAACACAACCAACTAACAGCATAACACATAACACACAGCTCTCTGTGCGGATCGCTAGAATATTGTGGGCGCTCCTTGTTATTTATCWAAGTTTGTATGAAAGAAACTCATAGCTGTATTTGCGTTTCATTGACGATTGAGCTCAGTCAGAATTTGTGGCTAGCATTAGTACATTTGATTACAGTGGTGAGTGGGAATGACAAATCAGTGGCTGATAACGCGTCATCTGTTGCTGAACGACAGCGCCACATAGTTTGTGTCGCGGAGTGCTCTTCAAGGAAACTGCATTAAAAATATCCAGTAAACCGCAAAGCACTCGGGCATCTCCCACTTGCGCAGCTGCCAAACTGAGCAGAGACCGCTGCTAAGCAGAGAGCGCCCTGAACCGAGAGCGCAGTKGCACTTGGCCAAATAAATTCCAGTAATTTAATTAAATAATTATGCATTTATGCTGACCCATCATTAACAGGGTTGCGACAAGGGCCGGCCCTGTACCTGCTGCTGCGCTAGGCGAGACAAACCTATGCAGTTGTAGTGTGTTGATTGGGGGAAAACATGTTGGCTGAAAAAGTCTCAAAATAAAGGTGGATAATGAAAATAGAAGTTTCAGAGAATAATGGACAGAGAAATAGGCATTCTTACCTTATTTCTCAATGTCCAACCAGAGTGTCTTGTTTGCAACGCTTAGTCATCAGTGTGAATCTAAGCATGGACCTTTCAAAAGTTACCTTTCCACACAGACAGAAGCTCTACTGACACAGAAACATGTAAGCTTCAACTGCTGGCTACTCATCCGTTGTATAACCAAACCACAGAAGTGCTTCCCTAAAAGCTGCCTGGGTTTAAACAAGCATCTCTTTTTCCGAAAGAGAAAAGCTCAATTAATAGGGACAGAATAGTAAAGTAAATTTTATCTACAATATTAGTTTAGCTTCAGATTGTCATAGAGAGGAATCAATATATCCCCATATGCATCTGAGTCACGTTTTTCGCGGGCATTTTCGAACATGTTTCTACCATAAGGCATCACTGAGTTAAGCATTGTTATAGAACGCTTGATATAATCTAGATACGTTTTATGTATTTATTTCAGATTATAAAGTAAACAATAGATACCCTTTGTTAAAGAAAAGGGCAAAAATGATATGTGATACCCTCACCCAATTCGAGCACTGCTTTTAACCAAACACACCAAGACGTTCCCAGACAAGGAGGTATTTTAATCAGTGCATGCGACAGTATTGGAGTGTTTTGGCTATACCGAAATCTATGGATAGCATTATCTGTCTGTCAAACAGGTAGGCTTCCACTTATTTTTTGGAATGTGAAGAAATGAGCTCCAATTATATTTAATTATATGTTTATGCCCATAAATGTTGGTGCACGCGTGCATTTATAGGAGGTCCCTTACCAGGCAGAAATGAGTTTTATTTTAACCCTGCATCGGAGTTACAATGTTGCTATCACTATACAGCCAACTACCTATAGTAGGAAACCTGGTTTCTTATTAATAATATCCCACCTGTTATCACACATTGCACGACCCCATAGTTGTTACAATTACAATAAAAAATAACACTTGTATAACATTTAACGTATATTTTAATATTCCTGTATAACTTTTTTTTTTAAAGAGTAAGATCATTTGAGGTTTAGGAACAAGTGCTTTCATAAATGCATGGCGGGCCTCATTTCGCTGGAGCAGTGTAAAATAAGCTTTATGTCAATGACCCAGCCTTAACTAATTTTGTTTATTTACACATCGAATTTGATTGTCCAACATCAGTTTCAGCATTTATTCATTTCGTCACCGTTTCCTCTGCTGTGGTGCTGCATTGCAGTCAGCGATGTTTTCTCTCGGGTGGCTGTCCATGGTCCTGAAATCAAATCATCTGTTTGCTTGGACACCAGCCTGATCTCCAGCTCCTTCCACCTCTGGAAATCTAGGTGGTCATGTGACTTCTCATGCGAACTGAGGTGGCACAGATTCTTCCAGTCCCTTTTCCATCCCTGACCAGCGCAGATTTGCACTCGTGTGAAAAAAGTTTGCAGCAAAAACAGAAGGCTGCATCGTTTTGCTTGGAATAGACGAGCCATGGTCTCCACTCTCTCCCAGTTCGCCATCCTCCTATTGAAGTGGGCCACCGAAAACTTTAGTTGCCCCTCTTCTCTTGGGAAATTCCCCTCCTTATCCTGATGTGGCCCAGCCTGCACGAACATACCCCGTAAAGATCCATTCATATATTTTGGCCACTCACTGGAATCTTTTATGTTTTTTGCCCTGCGAAGACCCTACTATATTGGACCCGGACTCAGATTCGTCACTCCCCGTCCCCGATGACGGTGGTGCTGCTGCTAAATCCGACTCCCAGACAAAAACACAAGATCCCAGTGAGTGGCCAAAATATGAAATGATCTTTACGGGATATGTTCGTGCAGGCTGGGCCCCATCAGGATAAGGAGTGGAATCTCGGCGAATGAATGGCCTGGCCTCGTAGGCTTGTCATTCTCCACACCTGCTGATGGACATTGCTGCATACTGATAGATTTCACCAGCCAATTTCTTTTGTTTAGAGATTGTACGTCATCTCATTTTTATTTTTTATATTCGCTTCCTGATAGTTTCTTAAACATGGTAGCAAATTGTTTTAAATCTCTATAGCTCACTTTTAGCAAAAGTTCTATCCACTAGTAGTAGCTAACATTAACAGGCTAGGTTAGGCTATTGCCTTAATCACTAATCGTCTTCATCACACACAAACATAAAACTAAAATAAAAATAATTTAATTGGCAGATTAATAAAAATGAATGTTTCACAATTGGATAATCCCATATAAACACACATCACCATAGCTACCAAGAATAGTGGGAGTGAACTTCGGGAGAAGCGGAATGAGGTGGGGGTGGGAACTGCAGCGACGCTATGAGCTGGTGTCTGGGGTGCCGCCGGCGGTGTAGGAGCCGATCAGGGGCGCCGGTGGSTGGCAGCCAATTGTCAAAATGCAGCCCCAAATTCAAGTGCCGCCACAGGCGGCTGCCTAATCTTGCCCAATGGGAGGGCTGGCCCTGGTCACAACCAATACTTTAAGAAATGCTGAATTAGAGGGACAATAGAGCGCCAAGTACCAGGCCATTAGTAAATGTGGTAGGCTACCCATCAACACCGTTCCTTTGCACAGGTTGATGGGATTACCTTGACCAACGGTCACAGGGAATTTGACTGAGGTCATGACTCGTGACCGCCAGTGTGGCAATGTTACCGCAACAGCCCTAGTCTCAAATATGCACACTCTGCCTAACTGGTTCCCGGGCGAGCTAAAAACGAACGCACAAACATCTTAGCTTGTCTAAATCATGGTCCAATCAGGGCACTATGGATACTTAACTAAATGTGAATGATCCAATGATGTCATTATCCTTGGCTGTCTGTGTTTTCAGTCTATCCGTCCTTAGAGTCTGATGAGGAGGACCAGGTCAAGATGAAGAGGAAGAGGAACTGGGGCGACACTCCTTGGAGCCCCAAAGGTACTCATTACTGAAGTCCCTGAATGTTGGACCGTGGACATATTTCATCACCAAATCAGCGAAGGAAATGTGTTGATACTTAGTTGAACATTTTAGAAACCATTTGGTAAGGGGATTTGATTAATTCCACTAAAATCTTCTCTTGTTCCCTCAGCCCGGGTGACCCCCACCCTGCCCAAACAGGAGCGCCCAGTAAGGGATGGGGCCAGAGTGGCGTCTGTAGAGACTGGCCTCGCTGCAGCTGCTGCCAAACTGGCACAACAGGTGAGAGGGGATATATGTTGGAGGAGGATCTACATTTAGCAATAAATAAGCTTTTTAAATTGAATTCCATTGTCCTCCAAGTGTTGCTGTATCTCCTCTCCACTTCTGCGAGCAGTTTGGGAGAAGTTAAAGTTCTGAGAGAGGAAGGGCAGTTAGCGGTAGTGCCTTTTTTACAAAATCTTATAGGCATTCAAATAGATATGACAACCATCAAACGAATGTTTTCCCTCAACTGTCAATTGAGTCAAATGTCAAAATGCCATGCTCCAAGGAACTAGGGAAGCTGAGTGCGTGTCAACTGTTTTGTTTGTTTATTCATCCAGGAGATCCAGAAACCCACCAAGAGGAAGTACACCAAAAAGCCCCGCCCTGTTGCCCCACCACAGCCCCCTCAGGCTGAGCTGTCCCCTCCCTCCCCCCCTCCGGCCCCGGAGCCTCCCACCCCTGACTTCAGCCCTGAGCGGAGGATGGAGTGCTACTCTGCCAGCCTACTGGACCATGAGTACACGGCAGGCCCTGGCCCGTTCGGCCCTGGAGGCCCCAGAGGGAGTGCTGCTATGGCTCCTGGGGTGTTCCTCACCTCCAGACGACCCTCCCTCTCCCCCCAGAACAGCAGCACTTACTCCCCATCAGCAGCCTCCACTGCTGGGCTAGCCAGCCCCGGCAGCACTGGAGCTGGTGGAGGTAAGTACACAAACACAACATCACAGCACATAGACATGAGTTATGTTCATTAGGGCATGCAACGGAAAACGTTTCAAAGCATTTTGCAATGGAAAATGATTATTACATGTCCAGATAGTCCCTCCCTGTATGTCTGTTTTCTTCCATTTGGTGCCTAATGAACAAGACCCTGCACATTGACATTAACAACTGTGACAAAATATTTTCTTACCCATTGCCTCCTCCTTCCTTCATCTCAGGGAAACGTCCAAAGAAAGGACTTGCAACAGCAAAACAGAGACTAGGAAAGATTCTGAAAATACACCGCAATGGGAAGCTTCTCCTGTGAGAGATGGATGGAGAAAGATTTTTAGGAATGATTCTCGGAGGAAAGATGGATGTAATTTTAAAGAGAACTTGAAGGACGTGACTGCTTTAAGAGACTGTGTTTATTTTTTGTTCTATAATTCAACTTTTGTTCATCTGGTGTCCTCACCTAAACCTGTCATCCACTCATGTTCCACCCTATACCCCTTCCCAGTCCCCTTTAATAATCAATCATTGCTTGAATCTATATAGCGCTTTTCTAGCGCTGAAATATTCACATTCTGCTTTGGTACTCTGCTTTCACATTTGGGATTATTCATACCTTCATATGAATATATTGAGAAGCATCTCAACATTTAGTTGGTCATGCACCGCTCAGATTAATGGAAAACATATGGTCAATTAATTGATCTGTCTAATCATCAATCAAACCATTTAATTTACATGAAGGAATCATGTATTCATCAAATTGGCAATGAAAAATGTCTGAAATCTATTTTAGTTGATAAGTGATATAACCCATGATTCATTTGACGTGGGTCTACTTTGTGTGCACAAGCGCGCATGCTTGAAGGCAACGGGGTGAATGTTTTAAATGGGAAATAATGTATTTCCTGACAATTCAGTCAAATGGGATTTTGAGTTAGTTTTTAGTTTGATATTGACTAATTTAGTTTGGGATTATTTATTTTCAAAAGCTTTTATATTTATTTTGTGGTAGTCGGAATGCTTGCCTTTCCAGTTCTGTGTTGTCATCCATGTTCTCACCTCACTTTCAACACCTCAAGTTCACTCCATCTTTTGTATTTATTTGACTAATCTAGGTTATTCCTTTTATTCACCACCTGGGTTTTTCTTTTTTTCCCATGTACATAGCAACCAAAGCTTTTTAAAGGCACAGTGCAGTCAAACATGTATTTTTTCCTGTGTTGTATATATATTTTCACACAGAGGTTGGAATAATATTGTGAAAATTATGATTATTCCCTTTTAGTGTACAAGCTGTTTGAAAAGTCCACCTGGAATTTCAGCCTGTTTTAGTCAGATGGAGTATTGGTCTGCCTGGTGACTAAATCAGTTAATAGACCAATAAGAAAGAGTTCCAAACGACTGACAATAACAGCTAGTTTTCGGTTTTCCCCTCCCCACTCAGACCACTCCCAGACAGTCCTAGCAAAATTGTTACTTGAGAAATTGCTCTTTTGCTACTTTTTTTAAATTAAAAACGTATTTTTGTACAAAAAAAAAAAGAACAGCACCATAAGGTACCTAATTGTTTCCCAGAAAATATTTTATATTGAGATAACAGCAACATTGGACCTTTTGAATTATGTAAAACCTGTCACCAGAATTTCTGCATATATGTCAAGAGATTTCACTTGTGTTTTTGATTCTATTCATTTAACAGATTGGTAACTAGGCTACATTTAACTCACATCTGGATTAAGTTGTGTTTTTAGATGTATATATTTTTGAATTGATATAGCCATCCGGTTCATTAGTACTGTTATGACATGAACAGTCTGGTTCCTAATAATTTTCCAATCCACCATGGTTTGTATTCAAGTATTTAGTATTATACACTTGAGCCAGCAGTTGTAGAATGCATCCAAAATGGTTCCCTATTCTCTAGTGCACTATTTTTGACCAGGACCCATTTTGAGTAGCATACCATTTCAGGAATAGGGTGCTGTTTGGGACGGAGACGTAGAATGTGTTTTATTTAAAGAACGTGCTACACATTTAGACATGCAGAGTTGTAGTTTTATCTAAGGATATTGAAGTCGGGAAGCTATGGATTTGATAATGATTCCGAAATGTACATAATTGTTGGAATTTTGTTTTTATATAGTTCAAAGGAAGTATGTTATTTCTTAACATACCTTGTATAAAATACATGTAATTTGGAGAACTGTATGCAATAGTCTAATGTATTGTTTTTTTTTATTTGTATGCAGTAATAATTGTCATTCTGTTTAGTTAGTTGTGTTATAATTAAGCAATAAGGCCCGAGGGGGTGTTGTATATGGCCAATATACCACTGCAAAGGGCTGTTCTTAAGCATGACGCGACGTGGAGTAGCCGCGGTATATTGGCCATATACTACAAACCCACAAGGTGCCTTATTGCTATTATAAACTGGTTACCAATGTAATTAGAGCACTAAAAATACATGTTTTGTCATACCCGTGGTATACGGTCTGATATACCATGGCTGTCAGAAAATCAGCATTCAGGACTCGAACCACCCAATTTATAATGGCAGTAAGGCACCTCGGGGGGTGTGGTGTATATGGCCAATATACCACGACTAAGGGATGTTCTTCTGCACGACGCAGCCGTGTGTCCACAGCCCTTAGCCGTGGTACATTGGCCATATACCATAAACGCCTGAGGTGCCTTATTGCTATTATAAACAGGTTACCAACGTAATTAGAACAGTAAAGTTATTTTACATTTTTTTGTCATACCTGTGGTATACAGTCTGATATACCTTGGCTTTCAGCCAATCCGCATTTAGGGCTGGAACCACCCAGTTTATAATGAAGTTTGTTCTCAGTAGCTCTGCTCTTATTGTTTGATTTGTTTCCCTWATATTATCATTTAGTATTAATAATATTTACTCTTGTCAATGTATCTGTTAGATGTGAAAAGCATTGACCTGGAGGAGATATACTTTCCTTTTCTTATTATTTGTGTGGCCTGCAGTTGTTCACCAGTACCAAAAAGGCCCTGTACTCACTCATGTTGTACAACGCATTTAACAGAATGGTTGTGTGATATACAACAGAATTTGTCTGTACAAAGTTTCTCCACATCACTTCTGTAATCATTTTTGTGCAAAAAAAAAAACCATTTGTTTTACCACAACAGTTGTGTGAAATGTGTTGTACATCATTTGTACAACCTGAGTATACAAGACCAAATAGTGCAACCTGTTAGTGGGCCAGTAGTGTTACATTGTTTGTTTTACTACTCTTTTCTCTGCAGTTGACCCCTGTCTTAAACCATACCTGGGTTAAAATACTATTTGAAATCATTCAAAATCCTTTAGCTGTGCTCGATTGAGCTTGCCTGTTGCAATGAAACCAATAGAAGTCCCAATAGTGGAAACCCTTCCCACCAGACCTGGCACTCCAGGCAGGCTAAAGCAAACGCTTCAAGTATTTGAAACATTAGAAATAGTGTTTCAACTCAGATCTGTCTTCTACCAGTTTAAAAGCTTCATAGCTGGACAGATGGTGGCGACACTGAAACGCACATCAATCTCAACTGTATGTTCAAGATGAATGGTTCTGACTGCTATTATTGTAATGATATTAAAACAAGGAACATTTTGCATTGTATTAAACACACCAATACTTTACATGTATATGGACGTACATTTTTTTCCTCCTATAGCATTTCTACCAAGGACTTTCAGAGGATATGTCTGCACCATCCCTTATTCTTTGTCATTGCAAGGAAGGCATTTGATTATTATAATTTAAAAAAATAAGTATATAACTGAGCCATTGCTATTTTATATTGCAATGGTTTATTATAGTGTGGATCACAGTTTCTCTCAGGGTTTTATTTTGTATCTATTGATTTTGTATCTATATTGTGCTTATTAGGTCATGGTGATACTTACATTTACACAATCTCAATCACATTTGAAAATTATTTCAATAGCATTTGTATTCCATGTACTGAATTAAATGTCAGGTGATTATCCATCTGGTTTTCAGAGAGCTTGAATTTTCATATTAAGCGGAATTAAATCATATACTTTCAATGCTCAGTCGTATGTTTCCATGTGATTGTCTGACTCATTTCATAATTATTGAGGAATTGTTTCTAAGACCGGTCTCAAGTTGGCAACCCGGGGCTGCTGGGCTCATATTCACAAAGTGTGTTGATTAAGTCCCTCCTATCCATATAATTTTATCTAAAAGGCTAAACTGATCCTATATTAGCATTGCACATTTTTTTWAAGAAAATATTGGCGAATATATCGATAAAACTCACCTTGTCCGAGAGAATTACACAGCTATCAAAACACCACGCTAATGTAAGCCTACACCAAATACACAATTAATTAGATTGTTTAAATTGATTCACGATGTGAAAAATGAACGGAACCATTTCCAGCAATTTATTGGTATAATGCACTGTGGCGGACTATAGGACAGGCACCCCCAAGTGTCTGACCAGCTCTGCTGTGTAGCAACCTAGCGGTGCCAAAAGCCCTGGTCTGTTCTTCTTCGATGAGGTTTAACGGCGGTTGGMATTCCATAAATGTTGCATTACCGCCACCTACTACACTGGAGTACAACTCCCTTATACTTTGCTTAAAAARAATATCCCACCATCTAGCACTACATTCACAAAAATAAATAAATCAATCAAATGATAAAGAATAACACCACCCTACTCCACTATTTAAATCTATTTAGTCCTACCTAGGGTTGCACATTTTGGGGAATATTCAGAGAYGGAAACGTTCAGTGGGAATTAACAAGAATATATGCAAATTAATATTAATATCATTTAAATGTAGATTATTTTTGCATTGGATATATTTATCATATGGAGGCAGAAACATGAACCTTTATAAGTAGACATAATTGCARATTATTAAATCCTTCCAATAGAAATAAAAAAAACAATTTAGTTACGAATTTAACTTTAATTAAATGAGTTGACTCTTCACATGAGATGATTTAACTGAACAACAAAAGAAAGGGAATATTGAATGATCCACAATGATCCATCGCATCTCCCAAAAACATTTTCAACATACATCTGTAAAATGGAACCAATATACACAGGCTGTTAGGAAAGCAAAGGCTAGCTTTTTCAAACAGAAATTTGCATCCTGTAGCACAAACTCCAAAAAGTTCTGGGACACTGTAAAGTCCAGAGAATAAGAGTACCGCCTCCCAGCTGCCCACTGCACTGAGGCTAGGAAACACTGTCACCACCGATAAATCTACGATAATTGAGAATTTCAATAAGCATTTTTCTACRRCTGGCCATGCTTTCCACCTGGCTACCCCTACCCCGGTCAACAGCCCTGTACCCCCCACAGCAACTTGCCCAAGCCTCCCCCATTTCTCCTTCACCCAAATCCAGATAGCTGATGTTCTGAAAGAGCTGCAAAATCTGGACCCCTACAAATCAGCCGGGCTAGACAATCTGGACCCTCTCTTTCTAAAATGATCCGCCAAAATTATTGCAACCCCTATTACTAGCCTGTTCAATCTCTCTTTTGTATCGTCTGAGATCCCCAAAGATTGGAATGCTGCCGCGGTCATCCCCCTCTTCAAAGGGGGAGACACTCTAGACCCAAACTGCTACAGACCTATATCTATCCTACCCTGCCTTTCTAAGGTCTTCGAAAGCCAAGTTAATAAACAGATCACCGACCATTTTGAATCCCACCGTACCTTCTCCGCTATGCAATCTAGTTCCGAGCTGGTCATGGGTGCACCTCAGCCACTCTCAAGGTCCTAAACGATATCATAACCGGCATCGATAAGAGACAATACTGTGCAGCTCTATTCATCGACCTGGCCAAGGCTTTCGACTCTGTCAATCACCACATTCTTATCGGCAAACTCAACAGCCTTGGTTTCTCAAATGACTGCCTCGMCTGGTTCACCAACTACTTCTCAGACAGAGTTCAGTGCGTCAAATCGGAGGGCCTGTTGTCCGGACCTCTGGCATGTCTCTATGGGGGTGCCACAGGGTTCAATCCTTGGGCCGACTCTGTATACATCAATGATGTCGCTCTTGCTGATGGTGATTCTCTGATCCACCTCTACGCAGACGACACCATTCTGTATACTTCTGGCCCTTCTTTGGACACTGTGTTAACTAACCTCCAGACGAGCTTCAATGCCATACAACACTCCTTCAGTGGCCTCCAACTGCTCTTAAATGCAAGTAAAACTAAATGCATGCTCTTCAACTGATCGCTGCCCACACCTGCTCGCCCGTCCAGCATCACTACTCTGGACGGTTCTGGCTTAGAATATGTGGACAACTACAAATACCTAGGTGTCTGGTTAGACTGTAAACTCTCCTTCCAAACTCACATTAAGCATCTCCAATCCAAAATTAAATCTAGAATCGGCTTCCTATTTCTCAAAAGCATCCTTCACTCATGCTGCCAAACAAACCCTCGTAAAACTGACCATCCTACCAATCCTTGACTTCAGCGATGTCATTTACAAAATAGCCTCCAACACTCTAATCAGCAAATTGGATGCAGTCTATCACAGTGCCATCCCTTTTGTCACCAAAGCCCCATATACTACCCACCACTGCGACCTGTATGCTCTCATTGGCTGGCCTTCGCTTCATATTCGTCACCAAACCCACTGGCTCCAGGTCATCTCTAAGTCTTTGCTARGTAAAGCCTCGCCTTATCTCAGCTCACTRGTCACCATAGTAGCACCCACCCGTAGCACGCGCTCCAGCAGGTATATTTCACTGGTCACCCCCAAAGCCAATTCATCCTTTGGGCCGCCTTTCCTTCCAGTTCTCTGCTGCCAATGACTGGAACGAACTGTAAAAATCACTGAAGCTGGAGACTCATATCTCCCTCACTAGCTTTAAGCACCAGCTGTCAGAGCATCTCACAGATCACTGCACCTGTACATAGCCCATCTGTAAATAGCCCATCCAACTACCTCATCCCCATACTGTTATTTATTTAGCTCCATTGCACCCCAGTATCTCTACTTGCACATTCATCACTCTAGTGTTTAATTGCTATATTGTAATTATTTCGCCACTATGGCCTATTTATTGCCTTACCTCCCTTATCCTACCTCATTTGCACACACTGTATATAAACTTTTTCTATTGTATTATTGACTGTATGTTTGTTTATTCCATGTGTAACTCTGTGTTGTTGTTTGTGTCGCACTGCTTTGCTTTATCTTGGCCAGGTCGCAGTTGTAAATGAGAACTTGTTCTCAACTGGCCAACGTGGTTAAATAAAGGTGAAAAAAATGATAGTCTAGAAACTAAAGCTTTGGTTGCCTTCCTCTCAGGCTTCCATGTCTTCTCCCTGGACCTCCTCAATGTCCACCTCTTGAACATCAGACTCTGATGCCTCATCTTCACTGTCTCTTTCCAACCTTGTTGAGTATGGCTCGTTGTCAGCCTCAAATTTGCCCGGATGGCCACCAATTTTTCAACCCTTGTATTGGTCAGCCTGTTGCGTGCTTTGGTGTGTGTGTTCCCAAACAAGGACCAGTTGCGYTCTGAGGCGGTTGATGTTGGTGGGATTTGGAGGATGATGCAGGCAACAGAGGAAAGAGCCTCAGATCCACAAAGTCCCTTCCACCAGGTGGCTGATGAGATATGTTGGCACGACTGCCATATTGCATCTCCATCCCAAAGCCCTAACTTGGAAGTGTACTTTGCCAGACTGCCAAGAACCTTGCCCTCATCCAGGCCAAGGTGGCGAGACACGGTAGTGATGACACCATAGGCCTTGTTGATCTTTGCACCAGACAGGATGCTCTTGCCAGCATACTTGGGGTCCAACATGTACACTGCAGCRTGYATKGSCTTCAGGCAGAAATCTTCACACTTTTTGATGTATTTCAGAACTGCAGTTTCCTCTGCTTGGAGCAACAGTGAAGTGKGCAGGGCAGTACGGATTTCTTCTCTTACATCTGCAAGCAGAGTCTGAACATCAGACAGGATGGCATTGTCTCCCTCAATCCGTGCAATGGCTACTGCTATAGGTTTCAGGAGTTTCAGGCTGCTTACCACTCTCTCCCAAAATACATCATCCAGGAGGATCCTCTTGATGGGGCTGTCCATATCGGCAGACTGTGATATGGCCATTTCTTGGAGAGACTCCTTCCCCTCCAGGTGACTGTCAAACATGATGACAACATTACCCCAAAGGGTGTTGCTGGGCAGCTTCAATGTGGTGCTCTTATTCTTCTCAATTTGCTTGGTGAGGTAGATTGCTGCTATAACTTGATGACCCTTCACATACCTAACCATTTCCTTGGCTCTCTTGTAGAGTGTATCCATTGTTTTCAGTGCCATTATGTTCTTGAGGAGCAGATTCAATGCATGAGCAGCACAGCCAATGGGTGTGATGTGAGGGTAGGACTCCTCCACTTTAGACCAAACAGACTTCATGTTCRCAGCATTGTCTGTCACCAGTGCAAATACATTCTGTGGTCCAAGGTCATTGATGACTGCCTTCAGCTCATCTGCAATGTAGAGACCGGTGTGTCTGTTGTCCCTTGTGTCTGTGCTCTTRCAGAAWACCGGTTGAGGGGTGGAGATGTAGTTAATTATTTMTTGTTAATTATTTCTTGCCCACGAACATTAGACCACCCGTCAGAGATTATTGCAATACAGTCTGCTTTCTCTATGATTTGCTTGACCTTCACTTGAACCCTGTTGAACTCTGGATCCAGCAAATGAGTAGATGAAGCATGTCTGGTAGGAGGGGTGTATACTGGACAAAGAACATTCAGAAATCTCTTCCAATACACATTGCCTGTGAGCATCAGAGATGAGCCAGTTGCATACACAGCTCGAGCAAGACATTCATCAGCATTTCTCTGACTACGTTCCTCCATTGAGTCAAAAGTACCAGCCAAAAGTTTGGACACACCCACTTATCCAAGGGCTTTTCTTWATTTTTATTATTTTCAATATTGTAGAATAATAGTGAAGACGTCAAACTTATGAAATAACACATATGGAATCATGTAACCAAAAAAGTGTTAAACAAATCATTTTAAAATGATTTTAGATTCTTCAAAGTAGCCACCCTTTGCCTTGATGACAGCTTTGCACACTCTTGGCATTCTCAGTCAGCTCAATCAGCTTCATGAGGAATGCTTTTCCAACCGTCTTGAAGGCGTTCCCACATATGCTAAGCACTTGTTAGCTGCTTTTCCTTCACTCTGCGGTCCAACTCTTCCCAAGCAATCTCAATTGTGTTGAGGTCAGGTGATTGTGGAGGCCAGGTCATCTGATGTAGCACTCCATCACTCTCCTTCTTGGYCAAATAGCCCTTACACAGCCTGGAGGTGCGTTTGGGGTCATTGTCCTGTTGAAAAACAAACTATAGTCCCACTACACACAAACCAGATGGGATGGCATATCGCTGCAGAATGCTGTGGTAGCCATGTTGGTTAAGTGTGCCTTGAATTCTAAATAAATCCCCAACAGTGTCACCAGAAAAGCACCCCCACACCACCTCCTCCATGCTTCACGGTGGGAACCACACATCATCATCTGTTCCCCTACTCTGCGTCTCACAGACACGGTGGTTGGAACCAAAAATCTCAAATTTGGATTCATCAGACCAAAGGACAGATTTCCGCCAGTCTACTGTCCATTGCTCGTGTTTCTTGGCCCAAGCATGTCTCTTATTGGTGTCCTTCAGTATTGGTTTCTTTGCAGCAATTCAACTATGAAGGCCTGATTCACGCAGTCTCTTCTGAACAGTTGATGTTGAGATGTGTCTGTTACTTGAACTCTGTGAAGCATTTATTTGGGCTGCAATCTGAGGTGCAGTTAATGCTAATGAACTTATCCTCTGCAGCAGAGGTAACTCTCGGTCTTCCTTTCCTGTGGCGGTCCTCATGAGAGCCAGTTTCATCATAACGCTTGATGGTTTTTGCGACTGCACTTGAAGAAACTTTCAAAGTTCTTGAAATGTTCCGCATTGACTGAACTTCATGTCTTAAAGTAATGATGGACTGTCATTTCTCTTTGTTTATTTGAGTTGTTCTTGCCACAATTTGGACTTGGTCTTTTAACAAATAGGGCTATCTTCTGTATACCACCCCTACCTTGTCACAACACAACTRATTGGCTCAAACGCATTAAAAAGGAAAGAAATTCCACAAATGAACTTATTTTTATATATACATTTTTGRAATTTTTATGCTTTATTGGATAGAGACAGTGGGAAAGATAGAGGAGAGAGTGTGCTGAAATTAGCAGTGGGCAGGATTCGAAGCCATGCTGCAGCTGTATATGTGCATCAGAGGCTGTGGCTTAGACCGCTAGACCACCCTAGGCTACCACAAATGAACTTTTAACAAGGCACACCTGTTAATGTCACGCCTGCCCCCGCTCCCCCTCCCTGGCGCTCAAAGGCGCCATGCTCCCTAGCATTACGCACTCCTGCCACCATCCTTACGCACAACTGCCTKCCCTAATTCCCTCCTTAATTGTTGTGTCGTTGTTAACCCGTGTGCTGACGCTGTTCCTGTCTCGATACCTGTCTGTTCCTGAATAAATGTTGACTCCCCGTACCTGCTTCTCATCTCCAGCATCGTTCATTGCAGTTAATTGAAATGCCTACCAGGTGACTACCTTATGAAGCTGCTTGAGAGAATGCCAAGAGTGTGCAAAGTTGTCATCAATGCAAGGGTTGACTACTTTGAAGAATATCAAATATCAAATATATTTAGATTAGTTTAACACTTTTTTGGTTACTACATGATTCCATAAGTGTTATTTCATAGTGTTGATGTCTTCACTATTATTCTACAATTTGCCACCCAATGGCAAAATGAGTAGAATTGCATGAAATGAGCTATACAATTTCAATATCGTCTCTCCGCCCAATAGTAAAATGTGTAGAATTGCAGCAAACTTGCTTCAAAACTGCAACATTTTCTCTACATCCAAGGCAAAATGCACAGAATTGCAGGAAATTAACTTTAAAACAGACCCACAAGCCACTGCGCTGCCTCATGCCAAGTTCAGTTTTTTTGTGGCCCTCACCCCCATCAAAGTTGCCAATCCCTGAATTAAATGTTTCAAGTACAAAATTACATGTATTTAAGTATTGTTGTAGTGGGGACAGTAACAGTAAAAAATACTTTCAGGAAAAAAATATGTTTTTTCCGTTTTAATTTTTATGTTTAGCCAACATAATATGATTTTAAAGTATGCATTAAGATGTATGTAATAGAATAAACGTGTCAAAAACGAATGTAGACATTARTAAATGCATTTCTGTAGTTCCCTAAAATATTTTTTTACAATTGAGGAGTGTCAAGATGGCTGCGCGGTGGCTTTAATACAGCGCCTTCTGTTAGTCGTCCAAGGTTTTTACACATCATTGGTTTAGCTAGCCAACGTCGCCATGAATTTGCCACAGACAATGACCCAGATACTTCACCAGATGTATAAATGTGAAGCATCCGGTTGGCGTTATCACTAACTACCAAATATGGTGATGAGAGGAAGCCCAGCGGCCGAAAAGTGGGAGAATACGGAGCGAGGTGGATTTTGGCCGACATTCTGCTAATTTTCTCATCGATGAAACATGTGATCTCCATACAGTTTTCTGTTTCCAACACTACAATATGTAACAAACAGAGTGGACTGCGCTTTGTAGACTTCATCCTTCTCCAAAAAAATAAAAATAATCGTTGTTTAGGAGTGGAAGGGAGAATTTAGTTAATGCTCACACGCGCATCACAAAGTAGGCGTTCCCTAACGGAAATATGCAAATAAATGCTAGAATGCGCCTATAGGATCTCATTAGATAGTGCTTGCCTATGCCAACCTCCTTGCTTGTCCTGCACACTATGATTAATTTACTCCCATTGGAAACGACAGGCTCTGGTCTATCTTGGGTTAGTTATAAAATATCTTGGACAATCGCGTACACGTGTGATAARGGATTTCTATTGGAGAAGCAGTTTCTACCACTCTTCATACTGTACTGTCTTTGATAACATGCACAGTTTAATGAAAATTGGAGCACTCGGGATCCCGAGTGGCGCTGTATCACAATCAGCCTTGATCGGGAGTACCATAGGGCGGCGCACAATTGGCCAAGCGTCGTCCGGGTTAGGGGAGGGTTTGGCCGGGGTAGGCCGTCATTGTAAATAAGATTTTGTTAACTGACTTGCCTAGTTAAAAAATAATAATAATTAAAAGCACAAGGGCGATGCGCACAAGTTGGTGGCAGAACAAAAGGGAGTTCTTATAGAACGGCAGCAAAAAAAAGCCTCTATTTACATGTTGCTTATGAGTGCATTTCCCACAAATGTTGAATTATAATTTGATTTTAAGCCTCCGAAATGTTTGTGTCATCATCGAAAATCAACTACATTACACTTAAAAAACACTTAAACTTCAACCAGTAAAATGGCTCTTTGGCTAGCTTTTGCTACTGCCTATATCAATGATCGTTAGTATTCTAGCTAACAACTGCTCCATCAAAATAGTTATTTTGAAAAGATCACAACCAAATATAATCTTAGGGACTGTTCAAGCAAGAATCAAAACATCATTGTAAGAATATGAGAACCACAAAAAGTGATTTTGTTTAGAAATAATAAAAATGTAAACCTAGCCTTTGTTGAATGGGTGCAGATGGTGATGGCTTTCTTACTGTCGCCAAGAGWCGCGCGCATCTATGCGTAACGTCAGTGTGTTGTGTACTGGAAAAGGGTATTTTGGGTTAGTTAGTAGGGTAATGAAAAAACATTTTTTTCCCGCTTCCCTTTTCCCATGTTGTATCACAAAGTGTAATAGCTCTATATACTATAGTTCAGTTGGGGGCAGTAATGCAACATATTGGGTGCCAACCGCGGTTAAACCCCACTGAAAAAGARGAACATGCGCAGTTTGAGCTACTCCGGGAAGTGACGTTGCAGGCTAGCTCAGTGCTGCCACCTCTCCTTGTCTAACTCAAATTGAAGGTCGACTGGGGTACTGCATGCTGCCATTAGCAACTAAATTATCCTTATATCTGTGTGTGATTTTTAAATAGTCGGTTGAAGGACATACATATGGTGTATTAGAATCAACTATTGGTACCATGATTGTCTTCTAAACATGTTGTTCTTTACACGAAGTTTGCCATTTTCCATTCACTATAACKGGGATCCTGTTTGCCGCTAACAATGCCTGCAGTACCGCGGTCGACCGCGGTCGACCATGGCTTCAATGACATGGGGGGCAGTCGTTCTCTCCTGCAAGCTACTCGCCAGAAAGCCGCTAGTTTACGTAGGAAGCGCAGTTGTTCTCGCGAGATTCAAACCTACCCAGCTCGCTAGTGCAAGATGGAGAAGTGAAATTTACACGCATCAAAGGTAAGCAACTATATGCATATCTTCGTTAACATTGGGCTCTAGTATTATTAATTTTTGAAATTAGGAGTCTTTAAAATCTGTTCATATTGGTTTGATAGTGCTAAGCAGGGGTCTGAAATGCGCGTCGTTTTAGGCTAAAATTCGGACATTCTGCTGTGTGAACCGCCATTATTAATTTAGCCATGGACCATGCATACATAGTACCACCAGAGTTTTCTCTTTGGTCCCACTGAGTGAAAAACCACTGTGGCAAAGATAATTTAAATAAACTMTGTCGTTGTGGTGCGCTATACACGCGCTACAAACACACTGCAGCTTGCGTGTTTTGTGAAAAGCTAGCTAACCTAGCTTGCTATGTTTCCTGCATTTTGTGTAGGGTAAAGRCATTTTGCAAGAGGCAGATGCCCTTTGCTTTGAGATTTACAATGAGTTAGTCGATTAACCATGTAAACACGAACCTCAGCGGCAGAGAATCAGATATACCGTTACGACTAACTACTACTAGTCGAGATTGCGGATGAAAGTTTAGCAGAAAACCGAGACCAATGTAAAGAGGCTAGCGAGTTACTAGGCTAGCTAGCGCTGGACATCACATTATGCCGGTATTTTGATTGACAGGTCGTTTGTTTTACGAGGAGATCCTAGAAATGGTATTCAGAATGGAGCAAAACTGCCAGCACACATTCAGTTATTACTAGTAAGTAGATTTGAAATAAAATCATATATTGTTGACTGTGTGAATAGTCAGTAACATTTGAGTTGTTCATATTTGATCATTAATAAGTCCAGTCTTTTTTACATTTCTCATGAGTCTTTAGATTGAGATTTCATCCAATTTCACAAACTGCCTTACAATATTCCATTTGCTTTTACATTTCGTTTTTTTAACCTGTATTTAACTAGGCAAGTCACTTACTTACAATGATGGCCTAGGAACAGTGGGTTAACTGCCTTGTTCAGGGGCAGAAAGACATATTTTTACCATGTCAGCTTGGGGATTCGATCTAGCAACCTTTCGGCCCAACGCTCTAACCACTAGACTACCTGCTGCCCCATCTATGACAGTTCCCTCATACCCTTCAGCTTCATTTGAATAGGTAGGCCAACCATTGTCTTAGTTGTTTTTTGTTCAGCTATAGGTTTGGAATGTCCACTCCGGAGCCCAGCTGTCTAAAAAAATAAAACATTTCGCTCAATAGATGTGCTTGTTTTTRGGCTTTCAGATTGTTTTAGAAGACCAGACAAAACTATGCTAAGGAGGAGGMAATGATGGTGGCACTAGTGAACCAAAGCAGTTTCTGGTATGTACCAACTACTGGTAGTATTGTAAACTACTATAATTTACAATAAGTATTCATCTCTTCTAACAAAGTTGTCGTTCTTCTGTCATCATTTTATTATGCTATTTATCTAACTAAAATAATTAGGGGATGAACTTGAGAATATTGTATACTTACAACGTGTTTCATTTGACTTTGAATTGTAGCTAAAAGCATTTTGGCCATCAGAAATCCATTTGAATAGCAATGCAGTCTAATTGATGTCAGACAAACAGCAGCAGATCGAGATTCTTCCAGTGATTTGCTTTTATGTATTCCACTGTCTTCGAGAGACCATTGTTTGCCTTCTGACATCCTTCTGTCACATAGTGTGGTTATCCTTCTTGCTGCTCTAAGGAGGCTTTCACACAAAATTGGTTTGGAGTTCATTTACCCCTTTTAGTTCGGTTAGTGTTCACAACAGTCGAAACTATCTGCACTCCGAAGCGCACTAAACAACGCACCATGGTTCTCTCAAAAAGGGTGGTCTCAGTCCGATTCCATTTGTACCGTGATGCGGTTCGCGCCAGGTAGGAACGCAGTCTGGACTAAACACAGGAAAATAGCCAGAGACGAGCTATATTATTGGTTGTTTGACTGCGATCATTTGATGAAATGCATACATCATCATCATTTCATATCCCGGGGATATAGGCTACTGAATATAGCCTTTTCACCTCACAATTAGAGCAGCTATTATGCTATTTCCTGTTATTCTTGGAAGGCCAAATTAATATGAAGATTGGGATGCAAGTGATGCTTAATTTCATGATAATCATAAATGGATTTAACGTGAGCATTTTGTGCTAAATAAAGTAATTACTCGCATGAACACATGATTTTGTTTAGGCCTTTTAGTTTGTTTGACATTTGGCAATGTGAAACCAACCGGACCAAATTGTGGGGAAAACATACAATGTAACAAATAATCTAACTCTGATTTGAACTATAGCTCAGAATTATGTGTGAAAACACCCTATGGTTGAGGCCAGACTGTACGTGGAGAATGGACAACATTAGAATGGATGTATTTTGGTCCGTGTGTGACGTATAAAATGCCCTCTTTACTAATTGGCTGAAGGGGGGGGGGGCAATACATTCTTGGCCAATACTAATAATTGGCCAAGAATGCATATAGAGGAAACCACTGAAATTGTAAGGATATGTACCGATCATCTCAGCTGCGGCTCCCATTGTGAAAGCATTTGAAATCACGAATACAGATCAAATTAACRGGCTAGTCTGGCCTCACCTTAATGCTGCAATTGCTTTGGCAAATAGACCCAACAGTTAATTGCGTTCATCTAATACATTTTACTAGATTGGAGATGTATACATAGACAGACAGGATTTCCTGTCAAAATGCCAAAAGTATGTTTGCTCACCTGCTTGCTAAATGATAGTGGAGACGAGTTCTGACTACGTTGGTACCTTCAGCTTATTCACAGCTTATTCAGAGGATAATATTACCCTAGTTACAGGGTGGATGGATGGTGACTTGTGTTAATAGAAGATCTATAGATACAACTCTTATGATAAAGACAATATATGCACAATTTGGTTGCTGAGATTGTGGTTGCTGGATAGGGGCTTAATTAATAAAATGTGTCGGTACTCTATAAAAGGCAATAGGTGGTGTTTTGATTGTTACTGTTTTCAGAAAGTAATACTTGATGTGGGGGGGGGAAATCTCCACCCGAAAGTGTTTTTTTTGTACTGAGTAACACACAGGAATTCAAATCCTAAATGTTTCTGCTGTTACAATGGAAAACATTGATATATTTGTATTACCTTTTGTACAGAAACTTGCAGCAGACGTTCATATTTTGTGTGTGAATATGTTTTAGATGGATGCAGAAATAAACGCCTATCACAGGTACTAACTAGCTACGCAAATTTGATTAACTAAAACACCACCAACTCGCTGTCACGTTAGGTCCGTATGGGGGAATGATTCAGCTGGTTATTAAACGTTTCGGCTAGCTAACCAACCAACTGGCTAGCCAGCGCGGTAAGTGAGAGCGACGTTTTATCCACTTCAAGCATACTATTTTTGGAGGAGGTATGGTAAAACATAAACGACTGATTCGTTCACGTCTGGTCGGGTGTGACTGTTGCCAGCTAGCGAGTTGTGTGTACGGGTTGTGTATTTGTGTATTGGTAAGGATGCAGGGCAGGAGAGTACGGGCTTCTTGTGAGGCCTACTGCAGCCGGGAGCTAGATTTAAYGTCGTGTTAAACCGTTTGAGGAATGGGGAAAATACTCGCGGTAGCGGCGGTTGAATCTCTCAACTTGTCAATACTAGGCTAGGCTTAGCTTGCTAATTTGCTAGCTAGTTTAGCACACATTTCGTTAGATACGTATTATTTGCTATTGCCTCTTGTATTAGATGTGTGTTGACGTTCTCAGAAGCAATATTGATTGAAGTAGCTAGTTAGCCAGTTCCCCACTGTCACCCAGCTAGCCAACTAGCTGCTAACCTCCTACCCGGACATTTTGGCCAAACACGAATTTTCTCTTGTTCTTTCGATGAGGTATGCAATACATATTTATGATTACAGTTTAGCTAACTAACCGACTTTTCCCCCCATTAGCCAGTTAGCCGCGTTAGCTAGTGAACTCTCCCGTTTTTAGCTAGCTAGCTAATAATTTCCTTACCGCAGTAGCTAGCTAGCTACAGTAATGTTAGCTACTTCAATCTACAGTAATGTTAGCTAGCTAACAGTTACCTAACTACCATTCGGTTGATGCTGTTTTCGTGTATGCTATTTGATAACGCCAGCTTTGTTTTGGATAGCAACATGCTTGTCTGGTGTTAGACTAGGTTGCTAGCTAGCTAATTTTGTTACGTTGAGTATCACTGCGGTATGTAGAGAACGTTAATGTTAGCTAGATAGCTAACGTTAGTTGGCCATASTCGCCTTCTTGTTAAAAAATGTATAAACTTTGCTAGCTGGCCAATTGCGACGTTCTCAGATATTCTACGGTCTATTGGTGAACATTCATTGTAGTTTGAATGCTTTTAAAGCACTTGCCTTGACAGGTTAGAGACATTAAACTGGTAACGTTTGATATTTTTGACTAGTTCTGTGCGGGAATCATTCAGCTATTCAGTTGTGTTGTAATGWAGATTAATATAGCTAATATACAATCTCTTGATGAACAAGCTAACTAGTATCAGCAAGGTTTTCAAACGCTTGGAACCAGCTGAGCAAAGCCCCCGAATCCAGTCAGTTGCAAACAGKTTGAGGGTAGCTGGCAACAAGTCTTTCTGATTTGTCTGGGGTTTGTAGTGAACCAAGCCTTAGAGAGATAATGTGAAAATGACCCATGTTTGATAGTATGTTGCTCAGAGATATACTGGTGGAAATGTGCCATGTTTCTCAACAGTGTATTGATTGGAACTGTGTGGATGCGCAACTGTCCTTAGGCCTATACTTTTGAACCCACACTTGGCTGTCTTGCTCAGAAGCTGTGTCCAGACTACTGACTGTTACCTAATTGTATTGGCTACATGATTGGAATCTGCACCACTGAGCAAATAGATTTTCCTAGCTAGGCCCTCCTTGGTTGTTCTGTCTGTCTGTGTTGGCAGGGGTCGTGTTAGAGTTCAGAAAAATACATTTTCAAACGCGGACCATCCAAAAAAATCTGCATTTTAAACCATTTCACCTGTGTTTTTTATATTCGTTTTTTTTTTTTACTTCAATAGAGTGCTTAGGAACGTGCAACTATAATTTTCCTTAACAGAAAATACATTATTGCAACACATTCAACATAAAATAGCTAAATTTTCATCAGATGACAAGTAAATGAGCTTGCAATGAAAAATGGCCATATTTCTGTTTATCATAAAAATATTGCAGCCAGCTACATTTCCTAATGTTTTGCTTGAAATTAATCTTGCATTTCACTTGAAAAGTAGGCTACACCAAGAAAAGATCCAGAGAAAAGTAGCTTGACATCAGCTGTCTGCTGATAGATCTCATCCGATTGAAGTGCAACTGAAGTGTCAAATTAGTCTGATGCAGAGCAGAAATTACAATAAGAAGCGTTATGGATATGTGTTTACAAAATGCAGCAAGATATTTCTTATGCATTATCTTTTTTTCCTCATGGACAAATGCAGAATTCTGCATTAACACGACCCCTGGTTGGACAAGAGACACCCATTTTTCATGGGAGGAATGTTTTTTTGAGTAGGGTCTTATGTCTAAGTTATGGTTAGACAAGTGTATTTTAATCTTCTCGCTATTCTYTCCCTTACAAGTGTTGAAAGGCTTGTAGGGAAATTAGTGCCTTGACACAGGAGAAAATAATTTTTAGTCTTTCATAATGCCTTTATCTTTATAATGTGAATGACTGTCTTTCTGTTGTTTTAGGCATTGTGAATGAAACATGCTGTTAAGTGGGTATTGCCAAATTACTTAACTGTAAGTGACACTTGTATATTTATTTTCTTCTCAAAAATACCCATTGCATAAGCTCMATTTAATTCTTAAATGAATTAAACTTACCGTCTACTATTTAACTTTTCATTTGTTGTTGCTAGACTAGATGTAAGGCCTAAATTTGCAACTGTACACAACAGCACAATTTCCATGGAAAAACACATGCATTGTTTTTCGTCAGACTGAATGTTAATCTATTATGTTCTGCATTCCAACAGGCGCATCAGATAGAAGCTATTGACAATGAAGGTTGACAGAAGCAAGTTAAAGAAAACCCCCACTGAAGCTGTGAGTATGCATCTCAATGTTGTCTCTGTCTGTAGTCCCTGTTGGACCCGGGCCTGCACTCTACGTCCTTTACAGTCTCCCCCTGCTCTCTCTCCCTCCTCTCTTGCCCTCTCTTCCTCACAGCCTGCGGACTGCAGGACGCTCATAGAGAAGCTTAAGGGATGCCGCGACGAGCAACTGCTGTTGGAGCTGCAGCACATCAAGACCTGGAATATTGGCAAGGTGAGGCACTTTGCAAATTATTTGTTAATGTCAAACTTCTGGGTGACGTTCATTCTTTGTATTAGATCACAATTTCATTCATAGGCGGTACTTTACCTGATCAGGTAAATGTATAGGAATGTTTCAGGTTTCTCTGAACCGTTGTAAGCGTCCTCRATTTAATATTATGCGTTTTAGTCCAGGACCAGGCTTAAGCTGGGTCTGGGAAACAAGCACTGTATTACACTGACATGTCCCTGAATTGGCGTCACCAGGGACATATCCTCGTTCACCTGGGCTGTAGAACAAACCATCCTCTGACATGTAACAGCTATATTCATGGCCTTTCTATCTGTAAAGTTCCACAACGTTTGTCTGCTGAACGTGGCCCAGGTGTTGATGCTCAATCAGCAGAATGTTAGCTCTATCTAAAGTGATTTCCTGAGTCCTCACCTGCCCCTTTCCTCTCCAGTGTGAGCTGTACCACTGGGTGGACCTGCTGGACCGTTTCGATGGGATCCTGTGTGACGCGGGCCAGACGGTGGAGAACATGTCCTGGCTGCTGGTGTGTGACCGGCCGGACAACGGGCAGCTCAAAGCCCTGCTGCTGGCCGTGCTCAACTTCACCGCCCTGCTCATCGAGTACAGCTTCTCCAGGCACCTTTACAGCTCTATAGAGGTAGGAGTAGGACCACACTCCAGTTGACACAATAACCAGGGACAGTAGGACCACTCTCCAGTTGACACAATGACCAGGGACAGTAGGACCACTCTCCAGTTGACACAATGACCAGGGACAGTAGGACCACTCTCCAGTTGACACAATGACCAGGGTCATGTTCAGTAGAGCATATTGAATATTAAACTGTGGACCACTTCATGTTCAGGCTGCCTCCCCTTTTCACTTCCTTTAATAATTTTCTCCCTTCTGACACAACCCATTTGTTCACAATGATGTGGTTTCCTCTTCTGTTGTGTGGGGGAAGTGGGCCTCCCTGCTTAGCTCTGTTGGGACCCACCTGCCTAAAATAGTTTGACCTCTTGGTTTAAATTGACAATTTTGCTGCCAGAGATTGTTGCTTTGGGGGTCTTTGTAAAATACTCCAGGAAAGACGTTGCAATAACGTGTCCTGGGTAAAGGTTAAATTAATAAACTGTGTCTTCCTCTCTGGGTGATGCACCTGTCACAAACCTAGGTGGAATGAACCAAACAGTCTTTCACTTTCTCTCCTCACAGCACTTGACCACCCTGTTAGCGTCATGTGACATGCAGGTGGTGCTGTCTGTGCTGAACCTCCTGTACGTGTTCAGTAAACGCTCCAACTACATCACCAGACTGGGCTCTGACAAGAGGACCCCTCTGCTGGCACGCCTCCAACATCTGGCTGAGGTACCGTACAGGTGGCAGAATGAGAACATGTTATCAGATATCCTGATGAAGACATGCTTGTTGATGCTTTTTTCTGCATGTCCATGTTAAACCGTCTAAACTTTGATAATGAGTGACATAGCCGTTTGTTTTTGGCTTTCGGTCTTACAGGTTTTCAACATGCAAGCCACAGCTTATTTTGATGTTAGCACTTGGTGTTGTATTTCAAAGCCAACTGTATAGAGCAGTAGAGTACAAATTATTATCTGTTAATGTATTTGCCTTGATATTTAGCCTAGGTAATGAAGTGATTTGGATAGGTGGTCTGATGTGTGACGTTATCCCTGTAGAGTTGGGGAGGGAAGGAGAATGGCTTCGGTCTGGCCGAGTGCTGCAGGGACCTGCCTATGACGGTGAGGCTGAACCTTTATCATTGTCACAATCTGTAAAGGCTTGCTGTCTCCAGACAATCAGCTCATTTGCTTTGTAATGATTACATTTCCCATTATGACTGTCAAATGATACTGATGATGTTCGTTTCCATCACCCCCCCCACGACTCACCTATCCTCTGTTTGCATCCCTCACCCGTCTTTTTCTCCCTCCTTCCACATCTCTTCTCTTGGCATCCCCCATCACTGTAATGGTGACCTGAGCAGAAGTACCCTCCCAGTGCCACCACACTGCACTTTGAGTTCTATGCTGAACCTGGCCCTGAGGTCAAAGTGGAGAGGAAGGTAAAGACTGACACATTTCCTTGTACTGTACCAGAAAACAAATGTTAATGTGCRACTAATGCATGTCCCTGGTCTTTAGTAAGTCATGTCTTGTTATGAGTGGCTTTATTGACCATTTGTGAACTTTCTCTCTGCCCCGACAGACCAGCAGTAACACATTACACTACATTCACATCGAACAGCTCGACAAGGTAAGGGACAAATGTTGTCTATTTTCTCAGAGCATTTMATGATTTTAACCGAAGACTGAACAAAAGTCAATTGACCTTTTTAATTTGTTTAGAACTTCGCTGCTTTTCTTACATTGATCCTACATTCATATTAAAGAAACCAACCTATCCCCCAGAGGCCAAATTCATAGTTTCCTGATATTCTATGTCTTTCCAGATCTCTGAGAGTCCCAGTGAGATCATGGAGTCACTTACGGTGATGTATAACATCCCTAAAGACAAGCAGACCCTGCTGTTCACACACATCAGACTGGCCCAYGGCTTCTCCAACCACAAGAAGAGACTACAGGCCGTGCAGGCCAGGCTCCACGCCATCTCTATACTGGGTAAGAGGGAGGGAGGGAGTGTGTGCTACCTCAATATAGTTCAAAAGAGGTTATAATTGATTGTATTTATGTAGAGTTTTTCTAGACTCTCAGACCGTCATTCACCGCCAATGACATGGTGGTTTTCTATGTTCAGTYRGTAATCAGTGCTTATGTCTCTGTGATGTTTACCTGTGTGTCCGTATTGTCTGTCTGATGCATCAAATCCAATTTCCCCTCCGGGGTTCAATGCAGTCAATTCATTTAATCCATTACATGTCGATCAGTCTTTGAAATGAGTTTGCGTGGTAGCCAATTGTATTGTGGGGTTCTTTCCCTCCACAGTGTACTCCAATGCACTCCAGGAGTCGGCCAACAGTATTCTCTAYAACGGCTTGATAGAGGAGCTGGTAGATGTGCTACAGATTACAGACAAACAGCTTGTGGTAAGAAATTACTTTCTTTCTCCTTTCCCCTCTGTCTATCCTSTTGTCCTCAGCCCCTAATGGGTTGGTGGGTCTGTGTCACATACCAATAGTAGGTGTGAAATTGGAGCCAATATTGTGACTGCAATCATGTCATATTATAGACCAGTATCAGATGTCACTGGATTGTAGTTAATGTAACTAATACAAGACAATGATCATTACAATATGATTACAATGTGGTTTGTGGTCAGATTTGACAATACAATCATGATTGTCTTGGCATTGTATATGTCCCTAAAGAGTTTCCACGGTCATGGACAATCCTGGAAATAATGATATCTTGAAAGTCCAGGAAAACATACCTTTTGGCCTATATGTAATCCTCTATGCAGTTCTATAGTTTCATGAATACCCTGTCTCTTTCCTCAGGACATAAAGGCAGCGTCTTTACGCACCTTAACATCCATAGTGCACCTGGAAAGGACGCCCAAGCTGTCCAACATCATCGACTGCACCGGCACAGCCTCCTACCACGGCTTCCTGCCTGTGCTGGTGCGCAACTGCATACAGGCCATGATCGGTGAGTGGTCTGAGTGGTCTATCGATTTGAACTTGGACTGGTTTTGATGCCTGTCCTATGAGAACACAAGCCTTTACATTTTAGCCATTTATCAGACACTCTTATCCAGAGCCACTTAGTTAGATAGGTGCAAACAATGGAGTAACACAACTTCAGAGTTGGTGTTATGGTCGGATATGACTGTTGTACTAAGCTCTGAAAAGAAACTCTCAAGAACTTTTCTTCAAGACAAGATTGGTATTTTGGTCTCCCGTCACTATGCCTGTCTGTGTGACTGAGTAGAATCCAGTGGATGCTGATGGACCCAGCTCTAGGAAACAAGGCTGCCTAAACAAATGGGCAACTGCACCGAAAGTACCTACAACAAAAATAATTGATTGAAGTGACCGTTGAACAGAGGTCAATATCCCTGACTGTGCCTCTAACCTGCGGTGGGTGTTTGTCTCCTCAGACCCTCTAATGGAGCCGTACCCGCACCAGTTTGCCACTGCTTTGTTCTCCTTCCTCTACCACCTGGCCAGCTACGACGCTGGGGGRGAGGCCCTGGTCTCCTGTGGGATGATGGAAGCCCTTCTCAAGGTAAAGAAACACACTGTCACCTCTGACCTGGCGTCTACTCACCCTTTTTTATTCTGCTGAGCTGGCCTGGTTTCACTATGTACGTATGCTGCGCAGGTGTCTGACAATTTGAAGATCTGTTGATCGCCCACAGAGTCTGTGTATGTCCAGTCCAGCATACTCACTTGCTCTGCATAAAGGCTGAACAGACCTAAATATATCCTTCCTGCTTATGGTCCCCATAGGTACGCCAATTAAGCCCCCTTTTACACTAAAAGGCTCCATGTAGAGGAGCTTAATTGTTTTCCAAGACAAGAATAGGCTTGGTCTGGGAGTCTGGTCCATAGTGTTTGTATGTGCACAGTCTCACCTCCCTCTCCCCTCCTTTACTCCCTTCCTCTGTAGGTGATCAAGTTCCTGGGGGACGAGCAGGACCAGATCACGTTTGTCACGCGTGCAGTTCGAGTGGTGGACCTCATCACCAACCTGGACATGGCAGCCTTCCAGTCACATACCGGCCTTACCATCTTCATCAGCAGGCTGGAGGTAGGGTCCTTTACACACACACATACCCCTAACACACCTACCATTCTAGATGCAGGGCAGGCTCCTCTGCCTATCTCTGTTGCCCCAAGCCAAAACGCTTTTATTAGTTTAAATTGACATGTTGGTGCCAGAGGGCTTGGAAGTTGCTTTTGGGGGCCTTTGTGACCCACCTTGGAAATAATAAATGTGTTGCATAAATAACCTGAGTGGGTGACGACGCACCTCACTGCCTGGGACCTGACGCAGCACTCTAGGGGCTCTGTACTCTGCTCAGAGTCTCTGCTGGAACAACCATGTGCCAAAGTCCTGTACTCTTTCCCTCTCTCTCCCTCATTGTTCTTTCTTTTCCTCCCTCCCTCCCCCTCTTTCACTCCCTGTCTCTCTGTGCAGCATGAGGTGGACCTGTCTAGAAAAGAGTGTCCYTTTGTCATCAAGCCAAAGATCCAGAGACCCAACTCTACCGTGGAATCTGAGGACATGGACACGGACGTGGATGGCCAGTCAGAAAGCTGTAGGCTCCTTTTTATTTTCTATTGTTGTCAATCTGCGGTTCCATACATTGGGCTATAGGCCTACATTTAGTTGAAGAGACCATATGAATTGATCAACATGGTTATAAGGTGTTAGTCTAAAAATGATACCATGTTTTGGTCAGTCAATATAGATCCATTTGATTGACTTTTGTTGAGGGTTAAACGGTATGTGGAGGTACTGTCCAGTAATTGTTCTATAATAGTTAGCTAGCTATGTGTTGTGTTACGGTCATTACCAACAAACTAATCAATTCCCAAAACTAGAATGTAAGAAGTTAAATGGCCTCCATTTTCCCATGTTTTCCTTGCCTTTTGTTATGGGTGATAATATAGATCCAGTGTTGGCTGTTCTGGTATGGCTATTGTGTTGTAGTGGTGTGGCTGTGGTCTTATGGCGTTGTGGTGGTGTTATACTTGAGATTGCGTCCAAGATGTCCGACTGTTGTTTTCAAGGTAATCTACTCAGGTTCGCGGAAAGCAGATTCATGGACTCTACCGTGCTTAAATCTGGTTTATATGGACCAACATGACATGCGCACAGGGAGCAGTGATGACGTCATCCAAAAACATGGCAGACACTGGATGAATATAAACTCAGCAAAAAAAGAAACGTCCCTTTTTCAGGACCCTGTCTTTCAAAGATAATTTGTAAAAATCCAAATAACTTCACAGATCTTCATTGTAAAGGGTTTAAACACTGTTTCCCATGCTTGTTCAATGAACCATAAACAATTAATGAACATGCACCTGTGGAACAGTCGTTAAACGGTAGGCAATTAAGGTCACAGTTATGAAAACTTAGGACACTAAAGAGGCCTTTCTACTGACTATGAAAAACACCAAAAGAAAGATGCCCAGGGTCCTTGCTCATCTGCGTGAACGTGCCTTAGGCATGCTGCAAGGAGGCATGAGGACTGCAGATGTGGCCAGGGCAATAAATTGCAATGTCCGTACTGTGAGACGCCTAAGAAAGCGCTACAGGGAGACAGGACGGACAGCTGATCGTCCTCGCAGTGGCAGGCCACGTGTAACAACACCTGCACAGGATCGGTACATCCGAACATCACACCTGAGGGACAGGTACAGGATGGCAACAACAACTGCCCGAGTTACACCAGGAACGCACAATCCCTCCATCATTGCTCAGACTGTCCGCAATAGGCTGAGAGAGGCTGGACTGAGGGCTTGTAGGCCTGTTGTAAGGCAGGTCCTCACCAGACATCACCGGCAACAACGTCGCCTATGAGCACAAACCCACTATCGCTGGACCAGACAGGACTGGCAAAAAGTGCTTTTCACTGACGAGTCATGGTTTTGTCTCACCAGGGGTGATGGTCGATATTCAAGTTTATCGTCGAAGGAATGAGCGTTACACCGAGTCCTGTACTCTGGAGCAGGATCGATTTGGAGGTGGAGGGTCCGTCATGGTCTGGGGCGGTGTCACAGCATCATCGGACTGAGCTTGTTGTCATTGCAGGCAATCTCAACGCTGTGCGTTACAGGGAAGACATCYTCCTCCCTCATGKGGTACCCTTCCTGCAGGCTCATCCTGACATGATCCTCCAGCATGACAATGCCACCAGCCATACTGCTCGTTCTGTGTGTGATTTCCTGCAAGACAGGAATGTCAGTGTTCTGCCATGGACCGCGAAGAGCCCAGATCTCAATCCCATTGAGCATGTCTGGGACCTGTTAGATCGGAGGGTGAGGGCTAGGGCCATTCCCCCCAGAAATGTCCGGGAACTTGCAGGTGCCTTGGTGGAAGAGTGGGGTAACATCTCACAACAAGAGCTGGCAAATCTGGTGCAGTCCATGAGGAGGAGATGCACTGCAGTACTTAATGCAGCGGATGGCCGCAGCGGATACTGACTGTTACTTTTGATTTTGACCCCCCCCCCTTTGTTCAGGGACACATTCAATTTCTGTTAGTCACATGTCTGTGGAACTTGTTCAGTTTATGTCTGTTGTTGAATCTTGTTATGTTCATAGAAATATTTACACGTGCCGTTTGCAGAAAATAAACGCAGTTGACATTGAGGACGTTTCTTTTTTTGTTTATAATGTTAACATCTTCGGCTGTCAGTGCTGAATAATTTWAAAAAATCGGCCTCAGTGACAATTATTGGAGTCATTTAATGGATGTTTTGTGCACAAAGGTGATGACTAATGTGTCTTTTTAGTAATTTTTCTCTGACTTCTCTGTGGCCATCTATGGAAATGGTCTTTCTGGGCCGTGCGTCAGTTAAATATAAGGATGTAGATTTGACCAGTCATGCTTATCRGTCTWTAGGTTCATTTGCATAATTTTGTGGAATTATGGTCATGCATGTTATCACGCCCACAGCATACATGAATATCCTATCACCTATCAGACAGAGACAGAGTAAAAAGTGCTTTTGTAAGCCCAGTCATTGCGCAACCTATAACAATTCTAAATGCAATCGCCTTTGATGGCCACGATTGGAAAAGGAAAAATATTTCTCAATCTCAACTCGTAATTAAAGTGCGCCTCCCATTTGCCATTCGAGTACATAGSCTRYAKWCMRYKGWMTRYAGSCTATCGGCACATCACCCACCACTTTGCAATGTGAGCTTGAGGCAGGAATTATCTGAAAGCTTTACTTCAAATAATGACACAGGTCAACCAGCATTTCTCTCCTGTTCTGTTGGTTATCATATCAACTTTCTTTCGCTGTCCAGAAGCCAAGGGCACAATCCTAGTCATGTTAGCAACCAATCCTAGTCATGTTAGCAACCAATCCAAGTCCACCTCTGTCACATCTGCTCGCATTAGGTTTTGAAAAAAAAAAAAATTCTCCAGGGAATTGTGTTGTTTGATTGACTTAGCTGCTTCATTACCGAAGTTACGTGTTCAATTATAGGCTATAGCATTTTGACTGGGTTATTTTGACTGTAAGACGATTGGCTTGCTATCGTTACATGTTTTCAATAAGCTCTTGAAGAAAAATGTCCGGTCTTTCTATGCATAGTATCATTGAGGGAGAGGAGAACTGAGAGCTTTCACTCTCACCAAAATCTGTCCAAAACAAGCCCAATGTGTTTCTATGTCGCCTGCCTTCCAGCCTTGGGATGACTACCATTGCTAGGGCGGGGAGAAATAAGAATCTCATTATATACAGATCTCTGATAGTATTTTCTGTTGGTCACATCATTTTACTGTTTATGCATTTTTTTAACAGTTTGTTAACCGGTTAATGAGGGTCAGTTGGTTGACAGCAAAATTGACTGCAATGTACACCCCTATGCAGTACCAAGGCAAAATTGTAGAAGCAGTTGAAACCATGCTTCTAGACTGGAACCCTGACCCCTCGGGTGTTATGGCTGTTTTGTGTTGGCTGTTTTGTGGTGGATGTTTGCTGTGTCTTGGTGACTGTTGGCTGTGTTGTGGAGGTGGTGTGGATGTTGGCTGTGCCTTGGTGACTGTTGGCTGTGTCTTGGTGACTGTTGGCTGTGTTTTGGCAGCGGCGGGGTGGTGGTGGTGTGGCTGTTGGCTGTGTTGTTGTGGTTGCTAAAACTGTCCTCTTAACAGTGTCAGAAGAGAGGATGGAGAGCAGCCCTGGTCCCTCAACGTCCTCTGGCTCCAGACCTGAGACAGACCACCGAGCGCAGAGCAGCACTGCCAGCACGCCCCGCACAGGTACACACTCACATAGCAACGCACATAAACAAACATTCTCAGCTTTGACTATCACACGCTCAGTCAAACACACACACACGGGCGCTCACACTCCTATGTGTTCCATCTCTCATGTKTCATCTCCCTCCAGGCCTGCAGTGTATTCCCCAGAGAGCAGCTCTGCTGAAGTCAATGCTAAACTTCTTGAAGAAAGCCATCCAGGACCCTGCCTTCTCTGATGGCATCCGTCACGGTGAGTAAGCTATGATAACCACACTCTAAAAAGCATGATCAATGGAGATACGCTAGACTTAAGCTATCTGAGGGGAACTGGTCCTATATGATCAGATGGGTTAAGGTTGTAATGCTTATAATAGGTACTGGGGCTTCAACAAAACACGATGGAAAAGTGTTGAATGAATTCCCCCTGGACGTAGCCTGACTAACCTCTTGGTCTCTGTATGGCCTCTTCTCCAGTCATGGACGGGTCTTTGCCTACCTCACTCAAGCACATCATCAGTAATGCAGAGTACTATGGACCTTCTCTTTTCCTACTGGGTGAGTACTCGAGTCACACAACATGCTTCAGAGGAATCTACCATGACATGCATTATAATGTGTAGTATGTTTACTAATATCACTTGATCATTGAGAAAGTTCTGCGAAATCCATGAAAGCATACATTATGCCATGTTTGTAAGAGTCCGTTTTTTTCCCTCTGACTTTAAACATATTTCTCTCGTTTCCCTCCCTCCCTCCCCCTTCCACAGCGACGGAGGTGGTAACAGTGTTTGTGTTCCAGGAGCCGTCTCTGCTCTCCTCCCTGCAGGATAACGGCTTGACTGATGTCATGCTGCATGCCCTGCTAATCAAAGACGTGAGTCCCACAGCACTCCATCCCCTCTCGGCTCACCCTGCATTCAGACCAYTCCATAGTTGTCAATGCAGGTTGGCTTTGATAAGTGCGAGGGAAAGTTTATCGTTGGTGTCTGAATGCGGGGTCACTCTTTCTCTCTCTTTCTTCTAAATCTTTTCTCTACCTCTTCAGTCGTTCTGCGGAACCCCCCCCCTCATTTCTCTCTCTGCTCACCCTCTCATCTCCCYCTTGTCCTCTCCTGCACATTTGACATGTTTAAATGTCCCGTTTTCTTTTTCAGCAGGGTCATACATTAACACCGGTGTAGCCAGTGGATGTAGAGCCTACTCTGCCTAGTCTTCATCTTGCCCTCCATCTCCTCTCTGTCACACAGCATTGCATTAAACAGTCATTCTCCCTCCTTGGTTTCACCGCTTCCTTTCCTCCCTCACTCTTTCCTTCTGTTTTCCCCCTGCTCCTGATTGCCTTTACGTTTTGGTTCCCTATGCCCTACTCTCACCCTCTCTTCCCCCTACCCTCACCCTCTCTTCCCCCTAACCTCCGTACCCTTCGTACCCTCACCCTCTCTTCCCCTACCCTCTCTTCCCCGTACCCTCACCCTCTCTTCCCCGTACCCTTCGTAACCTCCCTTCCCCCTACCCTCCGTACCCTTCGTACCCACCCTACCCTCCTTTCCTCCCTTCCCAGTCCCCTTCCTCCCAGTTGTTCCCTACCCTCGCCACTCTGTCTCTCACTCGCTCTCTCTCTTCCTCCCCTTTTTCTCTCTTTCTCCCTTTTCTCTCTCTCACAGTCTCTCTCTCTGCAGGTCCCGGCCACCCGGGAGGTGCTTGGTTCTCTCCCTAACGTGTTCAGTGCCTTGTGCCTGAATGCGCGAGGCCTGCACTCCTTCGTCCAATGCCAGCCCTTTGAACGCCTCTTCAAGGTGCTGTTGTCACCTGACTACCTGCCTGCCATGAGACGACGCCGCAGCTCTGACCCTCTGGGTGAGTTGGGGACGTGTGTTTTTGCAATCTAGTATGGCGAGAGAGACCTTTGAGAGAGGTGTGTGAACTTAAAGGAAGCTAGTATATTGGGACACAATTCACTCTGTTGAAAAATAGGTGTTTGTTGTAGGAATGTATAATGTTGGTTTGTAATTTGAAATACCTGCTACACTAGAAGTTAATGGTTACATGTATGAGGAATGTATATTGTAATGGAGGTTGGATAAGAGCCAGGGGCTTGTAGAGTTACTAATTAAGGGAAATAGACAATAATATAGTTGTGGTCACAGGTAAGTGTGAATTAGTGAGGAATGGGTGCTGTGATCAGGTCAGGTGAAGGGAGAAAGAAACGTTTATTACCCACATCACTTAACTTCCTGCCTAGCAACAAGATGTAGTGTTTAGAGAAAGGAGGAGACTGCCTAAAGAGGGGTATAAATACTGGTGCTGATGGGAACATGTCTTTGTCTTTTCAGCTGCTTGACTCAGTGGGTGAATTAACTCGGTTTGAGCTTTAACTAGTTGTCTGTTAATTTTTACTCTGTTTATTTAGACCTAACAATACTGAACAGAAATATATATGAAACCATTTCAAAGATTTTACTGAGTTACAGTTCATATGAGGAAATCAGTCAATGGCACGCTTCCTCCCAACTTGAGACATCTGTAACATTGTGTTGTGTGACAAAACTGCATATTTTAGTGGCGTTTTATTGTCCCCAGCACAAGGTGCACCTGTGTAATGATCGTGCTGTCTAATCAGCTTCTTGATATTCCACACCGGTCAGGTGGATGGATTATCTTGGCAAAGGAGAAATAATCACTAACAGGGATGTAAACAAAATTGTGCACAACATTTGAGAGAAACAAGCTTTTTGTGCGCATGGAACATTTCTGGGATCTTTTATTTCAGTTCATGAAACATGGGACCAACACTTTTTTTTTATTTTTTGTTCAGTGTAGTATGGTGACACTATACACTGTTGATGCAGATGTCTGTATGTAATCATGCTGGTTTGTGTGTGTACAGGAGATACAGCATCCAACCTGGGCAGTGCTGTGGATGAACTGATGAGACACCAACCCACTCTGAAGACTGACGCCACTACTGCCATCATCAAGGTGGGTTTACAATGACATGTACAGGAGGCCTGGAAAAAGTGAAATGATCAGCACCATTGAGCAGGGATGGGAGTGAGTACTCCAGTACAGGTTGGTATTTGATTACTAATAATCAAATACAAGGACTCAATTTACAAATATAACTATTTTAGCAGGTTAAATGTATAAGCACAGGCACAATTTCCAACTGTAAGATGTTTATTGTTTGGAGTATGTCAAATGCAGTGACAATGTTAAAGTTGTGTATCAGAACCACCAGTCACTGGAACAACCTTTAGCATACTGCAAACTCTTTTGGTCTTCAAACCCGTTTCACGGTAACATGTCAGTACTCAAAATAATTTTAGTGAGTGCTCAGACACTCATTCAAATGCCCATCCCTATCTCATTGTTCATGTCTGGACTTGTAGTTTTAACTCTGCGTGTGACTTGACCAGGAAAAATTGAGGTCTTGTTGTAGCTTTTAACTAGGGCACAGAGTTCAACTGGTTCAGGTCATGTGTTAGGACCCTAATCATATAGATTAACCTTGTAAACTGCATAGTGAATTAGCACAACTTGATTGTTTCTGTAACCTGGGCCATGTGATCTGAACAGGAACAACTTAATGTTTATCCCTGGAGGGGTTTTTACGTTATGGTAATTTAACACACACTTGGCTTCTCTTCAAAACAAATACCCTTGCCTTGTTTTCACCAGCACTCGAACTTGTCTTATCTTGCCATCACCAACTTTGCTGATAGCTACTTTATTGAGGAAAAATGTACTTACTGTAATATGTGGTTGTCCCACCTAGCTATCTTAAGATGGATACACTAACTGTAAGTCGCTCCGTATAAGAACGTCTGCTAAATAACTAAAAGGTCAACTGTCCTCTCCCAGTTACTGGAGGAGATATGTAACCTGGGCCGAGCCCCGGAGTACATCTGTCAGAAGCCCTCTATCCAGAAGACTGATGGCACCGTCACCGCGCCCCCCGCCCGCTCCTCCCACGCTGCAGAAGAGGCTTCCAGCGAAGATGAGGAGGAAGAGGAGGCGCTCCATACCTTCACCCAGCAGCAGGGGGAACCAGAGAGCAACAGACAGTCAGTGCCAGTTGAACTGTATGACATTCCAAATCAGCGATGTGATTCTTCCTGATCAATTCAGGATTTATTGCTCCTGATATAATTTTTTTCTTCTCTATATTTATAAATCATTTATGTATTTACATTTTGTTACATGTTTGATCGGGAGTTGGGATAATAGTGTTTATGTCATTTTTCCTGTAGGGTTGTTGGCACTGAAGAGAGGATACCGATTCCTCTGATGGATTACATTCTGAATGTGGTACGTGTGTTGATGCACGTTCTCTGGTTATTTTATGTGATGTAATTGTCAATGAAGTGATGACAAGCAAAATCACATGATGACGTTTCTCTTACATTCAAAATTAATCGGAACATTTGTACAAAATAATGACTTCTGGGAGCGTATAACGGTGTGCAGACTGTACTACTACTATCGTCTAATAACTTTTGGGGAGGTGCTTAGTCAGTCACTAGACGGCTACCACCCTTTTAGTGAACTCTGCACCTTAGAAGCTGCTGCCCTATGCACATAGACATGGAATCACTGGTCACTTTAACCTTTTCACACGTGAGTTACAAATATCTAACGGTTGTTTTATGCACGTGATGTTAAAATGCACTCACTGTTCCAAAATGTGATTATTACACAACGGGACAGTTAACACGCGCTGCCTGCCAGACATCTTTTGGCTATGTTTCAACTTGTCAATTTCAAATTGTTTTCTAACAACAGTTTGAATTGAGGTGTGTTCTGCCGCCTCATTAATTCACATAGAAGTAGCCGATTTCAGCGTTGCAAACAATTTGTTTGAGACTTTACTGAGTAGGATAAACTTCTGTCTTTGAGGAGAGCCTACCACACTTCACTTATGTTTGCGCAGATCAAGTATGCATATATTTGTGCAGTCTTCCAAGAATTGGAACATTTTCTTGCTGGGGCTCGCTTTCACTTCCTTGTTTTCCTTACAAATAATAACTTTGGATATGTGTGTGTTACTTTGATAGGAAGTTCCTTATTTTCTGTATATCGTGTTTCTACTGTAGGTGCGTATGGTATGTATGGAGCATAGTGAATAAAATTGTAAATACATATGTTTTCAAATACATGTGACAAATAAGGCATTCCGATAATTGCATCTATTGTAATGGGCACCTATGATGTGTATAAAATAATTTTTTGAAGGTTGTACTGATGATAATGAGCTAAACTATTTGCCAGCTGTGTGTGGCGCCATGTTTGTGTTAAATTATACAATGCATTCTGGGTGTCACGTAATCTGTCAGACCGAAGATGTTATAATGAGGTGAAGGAATGGTTCACTCTTCTTTTGGGTGAACTTCTGGAAGTGAAGTGGATGATCGTAGATGACACACCCCCTTCAACATGCATACTATAAACAGACCAAACTCATCTGGTCTCCTCTTATCTTTGGTTGATGCGAAAAAATAAACATTCCGGCGCGCACAAACTACCCATCGTCGGATTACTTTCGATTTCTAGAAAGTGTTTTACTCAATTATTTCGATCAATGGTGAGCTCACCCGTGATGTGATTAATTATAACTAGTCATTGCTATTAGCTAATTCATATTGTAGTTTCTGTCAGCCGAGAGTCATATTTGAGTTATTCAAAATAAGTCACTCTTTCCTCAGTTAGCGYGAGGACAAATGTAGCCTACATTTTGGATGATTGTGTTACGCTGTAGCTACTTCGGTTTATTTCTGGATACAATGTTCAGACATTCACAGATCACATTCTGGACATAACTTTGTACGGACTGTGTTTGTGCAAAATGTTTCTGTGGAAAAAAGGGTTGCGTCAATCAAATGTACGTTCTAAGTAAGCGTTCTCATCAAGTGTTCTAATAACACCGGTTTGATCGTATGCTACAGGGACAACTATACAACGATCACACCCGTTTGTTGGTACGTGTGAAAAGGTTAATAATGTTTACAAACGGTTTTACTCATTTCATATGTGTATATTCTATATTCCTACTGTATTCTAGTCAATGCCACTGCGATATTGCTCGTCCTAATATTTCATTATTTCTTAATTCCATTATTTTACTTTTAGATGTGTGTGTTTTGTTAGATATTACTTCACTTTTGGAGCTAGGAACACAAGCATTTAGCTACACCTGCAATAACTGCTAAATATGTGTGTTTGACCAATACAATTCTATTTGATTCCTTACCCCTTAACATTCCCCTTTTGTGTTCCTTCCCAGATGAAGTTTGTGGAGTCGATCCTTAGTAACAACACGACAGACGACCACTGTCAGGAGTTTGTCAACCAGAAGGGTCTCCTGCCCCTGGTCTCCATCCTGGGTCTGCCCAACCTGCCCATCGACTTCCCCACCTCAGCTGCTTGCCAGGCTGTAGCCGGGGTCTGCAAGTCCATACTGGTGAGACCTGACACTGGGGATATGGAGTTGGGATGGGAGGTGTGTGGTTATGATGGGAGGCTGTAGCTGGGCTCTGCAACTCCATACTGGTGAGACTAAGAGATGTGGGGATATGATTTCAGTGAATTTGTTAGTGATTGAGCTCAAGCAGAGCTGGAAAATGGACTATAGACTCTTTAGAATATATAATATGTGGTATTTTGATGGTAGGCTTGTATTTCTGAGGTTCTCTGACTGTTGTGACTAAACTCCAGGGAGACCTGTWAAATGTAACAGTTCAGTCTCTCCCTGTGACTGTGCTGTATTGATACTGAAGCGTGTTGTGTCGTCCCGTGGTCCCCAGACGCTGTCCCATGAGCCCAAAGTGCTCCAAGAGGGGCTGTGTCAGCTGGACAGCATCCTGTCGGCCCTCGAGCCGCTCCACCGCCCCATCGAGGTCCCCGGAGGTTCCGTGCTGCTCCGAGAGCTCGCTACCGCCGGTCACGTGACCGACGCAACGCTGTCGGCCCGCGCCACGCCACTGCTGCACGCGCTCACCGCCGCACACGCTTATATCCTGATGTTCGTGCACACCTGCAGGGTAGGGCAGGTAAGATGCCTGGTAAACTAATCAGCAAGGACCTCTCGTTATGTCACTCCACACCTGTAGCCCACAAAGTACAGGCTGTAGATTAGGTTGACGTTTGTATTCAATTCATTGAAAGATGTCAGCAGCATATAATCAACCAACTGTAGAGGTACTGCACCTCACCGCCTCTGTGGATTTAGAGCGCACCGCTTCTGTGGATTGTCATTGTTGGGAAGGAGTTGCTTGACTGTGTGGTTTGGTATGGGTTTGCCCAAGTGTGTTCATTAACCTTCCCCTGTGTGTTGTGCAGAGTGAGATCAGGGCCATCAGTGTGAACCAGTGGGGCTCCCAGCTGGGTCTGAGTGTTCTCAACAAGCTGAGTCAGCTCTACTGCTCTCTGGTCTGGGAGAGCACTGTGCTGCTGTCACTCTGCACACCCAACAGGTACACTACCTCTAAGCCTGTCTGATACGCTCTCTGTCTCTCTCCTCCAGGTTCCAGCTCTCTTTAGCCCTCCATCTTTTGGCCTTGAGGTTCTCTCTCACCCCCCTCCGTCTCTCTCGCCCCCCTCCGTCTCTCTCGCCCCCCTCCGTCTCTCTCGCCCCCCTCCGTCTCTCTCTCCTCCTCCGTCTCTGTGTGTGGCTTTCTCTCTTTCTCAGCATGCATTCGACAGAACACACTAACTCGCTCCTGTTTCTCTCTCCTCTCCTCCCCCAGTCTCCCCCCAGGCTGTGAGTTTGGCCAGGCTGACATGCAGAAGCTTGTTCCCAAAGAGGACAAGCCATCTGGCAGCACCACAGCCACCGCTTCTACCTCTGGATCCAGGAGAACTGGTAACAGAGACGCCCTTCTACTGAAAAAAAACTAAAGAAGATGTTATCAATTGGTTAAGAATGATCATTCATGAAAGAAATAGGACAATGTTTGGCAGTTTGTTTTTCTTTTTACATTTCTAAAAATAACTGTCAAATTTGGAATGTTGGAGTTTGTTAGGCATCATTAAGCAATGTGCAAGAAAGGAATGTATAAGCATATTTTAGCCAAACTTTATCTTCTAGCACAGCCACCCCTAGCTCTAACCACTAGCCCGTTCCTCTCTCTCACTAGCTGAGTCTGAGGCTGTTGCTGTGGACCCCTCTGCCACGTGTCTCCTAGAGGGGATGGGGTTGGACGGGGACACGCTAGCCCCCATGGAGACTGACGAGCCCACCGCCGGCACATCTGACCCCAAGACCAAGTCCAAACTGACCCCCGCCATGGCCACTCGCATCAAGCAGATCAAACCCCTGCTCTCTGGTGAGGACATCCGGAGCTTTGTCTTTTCTTTTTCACACCATTGTCTATTTGTAGGCATACGTTAAGTGTAGATTGGTAGTCCCACCAAATACAGCAATGTACTGTCAGAATCTCTGCATTAGTGAAGAAAGACAGAGGAAACATACAACTGTCAGGTGAAGGTTGAAACACTGACTGTTGTGACTGCTGATAATATATTTGTGAGTGCTGGCTGTCTCTTTCATCTTGGTGTGGTAACTCTCCCCTCTCTACTCCAGCGTCGTCTCGTCTGGGCCGGGCTCTGGCCGAGCTCTTTGGTCTTCTGGTGAAGCTGTGTGTGGGTTCTCCAGTCCGACAGCGCCGCTCTCACCACGCCACCAGCACCGGCACAGCCCCCACCCCCGCCGCCCGGGCCACCGCCTCCTCCCTCACCAAGCTGCTTACCAAGGGCCTCAGCTGGCAGCCCCCGCCGTACACCCCTACCCCTCGTTTCAGGTACTCTACTGTTACCCCTACACCCCAACCCCTCGTTTCAGGTACTCTACTGTTACCCCTACCCCTCATTTCAGGTACTCTACTGTTACCCCTACCCCTCTTTTCAGGTACTCTACTGTTACCCCTACTCCCCTACCTCGTGTCAGTACTCTACTGTTACCCCTATACACCCCTACCCCTCGTTTTCAGGTACTCTACTGTTACCCCTCGTTTCAGGTATTCTACTGTTACCCCTACACTCTACCCCTTGTTTCAGGTACTCTACTGTTACCCCTCGTTTCAGGTATTCTACTGTTACCCCTACACTCTACCCTTTGTTTTCAGGTACTCTACTGTTACCCTACCCCTCGTTTCAGGTACTCTACTGTTACCCCTCGTTTCAGGTATTCTACTGTTACCCCTACACTCCTACCCTTTGTTTCAGGTACTCTACTGTTACCTCTACACCTCGTTTCAGGTACTCTACTGTTACCCTACAGCCCTACCCCTCGTTTCAGGTACTCTACTGTTACCCCTACACCCCTACCCCTCGTTTCATAAGGTTACTCTACTGTTACCCCTCTTTTTCAGGTATTCTACTGTTACCCCTACACTCCTACCCTTTGTTTCAGGTACTCTACTGTTACCTCTACACCTCGTTTCAGGTACTCTACTGTTAACCCTGCACCCCAACCCCTCGTCTCAGGTACTCTTTTACCCGTACACCCCCAGCCCTCGTTTCAGGTACTCTGTTACTCACAATGGCTACTTGGGTTGCTTCCGGATTCTCTACCCATCTCACGAAATGTGCACCTACACACCCAGTGGTGGAAACTTCCTTTAACTAATGCTTACACTAATTCAATAGATACTTCTGGAGGAGGGAAGAGACATCCCCCAAGGCTGTTCTGTAGATCTGAGAGGATTGGAGTTATCAGATGTGTGTTCTCATGGCCGTGATGTCTCTGCTCTCTCTTCCCCTACAGGCTGACGTTCTTCATCTGCTCGGTGGGCTTCACGTCCCCCATGCTGTTCGACGAGAGGAAGTACCCCTACCACCTCATGCTGCAGAAGTTCTTCTGCTCCGGAGGACACAACGCACTCTTTGAGTGAGTAKAACACCCTCCGTTAATAGACCTGTAGCTACAACCAGGCTCATTACTGTTGCTGCTCAGCTCACATCATTAATACCTGACGGAATATGTATTTGGCACTACCTTATTGCCAGGATAATTAATAGTATCATTGTAAGTAGGGCATTGAGTTTTCCCTGACCAGGAAACATTTGGGGACGTAATTGTGAGGGTACCCAACAAGAGCTTATGTTTCTCTGTCCATCGGCTCTGACACCTCTCGTTTCCCATCTCCCCAGGACATTTAACTGGGCCCTGTCTATGGGTGGTAAGGTGCCTGTCTCTGAGGGTCTGGAGCATGCAGAGCTGCCAGACGGGACAGGGGAGTTCTTGGATGCCTGGCTGATGCTGGTGGAGAAGATGGTGAACCCCAGTACTGTGCTGGACTCACCCCACAGCCTGCCTGTCAAGGTTCCCGGGGTCACACCCACCACCCCCCAGTTCAGCGCCCTGCGATTCCTCATAGTCACTCAGAAGGTAGGGGGATTGTTTAGTGGTGTGTGTGGTTTTTCCTGGATGTGTTTAACTATTCTTGTGGGGAACAGAAGTCCCCACAAGAATAGTAAACAAACGGAAATTTGACCTACGTGACATTTTGTTAGTCCTCACGAGGTCAAATGCTATTTCTAGGGGATTTAGGGATAAGGTTAAAATTAGTGTTGGGGTTAGAATTAGGTTACGGGTTAAGTTTAGGTTTTTGGGTTAAGGTAAGAGTACTGGTTAGGGTCAGGGAAAATAGGATGTTGAATGGGACTGAATTGTGTGTCCCCACAAGGTTAGTTATACAAGACTGTGTGTGTTAAATGAAAAAGTAAAACATTTTTGAGATGTATTTTTCGTTGCTCCCTCTAATCTTGAGCCACTCTCTCTGCCTCCCATTTAGGCAGCGTTCAGCTGCATCTGCAGCCTGTGGAACAGAAAGCCCCTTAAAGTGTACGGGGGCCGCATGGCTGAGTCCATGTTAGCGATACTGTGCCACATCCTGAGAGGAGAACCTGTCATCCAGGTGTGTTCTTTTATATAAGGTGCAGTGGCACACCAGAAGAGAGAAACTAGTGGGGGGAATTATTTGTAATGTACACATTTTCTTTGTCAAATTATCTTTTGAGGGATGGTTGCTAGTGGCATGTAATGAAATTTTGTTCATTCCTCCCAGGAGCGCCTGGCCAAGGAGAGGGAGGGCACGGCCCGTCCAGAGGAGGAGGGAGGTCTTGGGGCCTCTACGCTGCCTGTAGGCCCCAGCTCTGGAGGTGAGAGGAAATGGTTTATTTTCAACTACATTACATGGTAATGAATTATTTGATACAATGTATTTTTATACACATGAAGGATAAATGCACAATAACTATCCAACAGCACATAAAGATTTATAACACTTGAATGTAAAATCCAGGTGCAGGTGGAGCAGCAGTGGCCCCTGGAGCAGCAGTAAATGCAGGAGAGGGCCCTGCCGGGTCAGTTCCAGGACCAGCCATTGGAAGCAGTACAGCACCACCTGCACCAGGGGGTGCAGCAGAGGACTCCACTAACACTACTCCCAGGAGAGAGCCACCAGTTAACCAGGCTCAGCTACAGCAGGTGAGGAGGGTGTGGCTGTCGGTCCGGTCCGTGTGTGTTTTTGGATTCCTTTACCTTTTGTGACCGTTTCTTCATAGAAATGGCAGTTTTTGTCAGACCGTTTTCCTCATAGACAGTTTTTGGCATTAAACATGCATCATTCGACAGCTTTGATAGATATAACTGCTAGCATTGCTAGATACCGTTGAGAGCATTGGTTGCACTATTAGCATTGGTTGAAATTGTACTGTTCTGTTGTCAACCTCTTGTCCCCTTGAACCCTCACCCTGGTGTGGCCTGCTCCACTTTGTCTTGTGACAGGCTCAGGGAGGAAGCAGGGAGAGGCAGCCAAATGTCAACCAGCAGCAGCTACAGCAGGTATACAGCTAGCCTGCTCCACACTCAGGCGCGAGCGCACATTTGACTAGAATTGAATCTGATCTCTTGTTTGTAATGGGGTCCCGGCTGAAGGTGGCCAGGAGGAACCAGAGGGAGGGAGGGAGCAAGAGAGAGTGGGAGGCTGGATATCCCTTGGTTGGTGGAGCATTTTTGACACACACAGGAAACTGTTGAGCGTAAAAAACCCAGAAGCGTTGCAGTTCTTGACACAAACAGGTGCGCCTACCAGCTACCTACATACCCCGTTCGAAGGCACTTAAATATTTTGTCTTGCCCATTCACCATCTCAATGGAACACATACACAATCCATGTCTCAATTGTCTCAAGACTTAAAAATCCTTATTTAACCTGTCTCCTCTCCTTCATCTACACTGAAGTGGATTTAATAAGTGACATCAATAAGGGATCATAGATTTCACCTGGATTCACCTGGTCAGTCACAGAAAGAGCAGGTGTTCCTAATATTTTGTATAGTCACTGTATATAAAGCGTGAGATTGACTCACTGATCACACTGTGCCTTAGCCATAGTCTGCTCCTTTTCTCTCTCTCCCGCTCTCTCTCTCACACACACCAGCAGTTATGACAGTGCTTTATAGATACCCAGCCTAAAACGCCAAAGAGTAAGCAATACAGGGGCTAGGGAAAAACTCCCTAGAAGGAAGTCTTCTCTAACCCTGTCCTGTGACCCGTTTCTCCTCTAACCCTGTCCTGTAACCCGTTTCTCCTCTAACCCTGTCCTGTAACCCGTTTCTCCTCTAACCCTGTCCTGTAACCCGTTTCTCCTCTAACCCTGTCCTGTNACCCGTTTCTCCTCTAACCCTGTCCTGTAACCCGTTTCTCCTCTAACCCTGTCCTGTGACCCGTTTCTCCTCTAACCCTGTCCTGTGACCCGTTTCTCCTCTAACCCTGTCCTGTGACCCGTTTCTCCTCTAACCCTGTCCTGTAACCCGTTTCTCCTCTAACCCTGACCCGTTTCTCTGTCTGTCGTTTTTAACCGTTGTTCTCTCCTCTATCTAGCTGATGGACATGGGTTTCTCCAGAGAGCATGCCATGGAGGCCCTGGTGAACACCAGCACCATGGAGCAGGCCACAGAGTACCTGCTCACACACCCTCCTCCTCTACTCAGCGGAGCCGTCAGGGTACGACCACACACATACTTACGTGGGAACGCACACGTAAATACAGAACATGCAAATACAGAACATGCATACTCAGCCACGGTCCATTGACACACTATATACTCATATTACACGCACGCACAGGAACACACACACACGTCTCCTCCCGTAATGTGTGTTAAGTGTACTCTGTTGGTCTGTCTGTAGGACATGACCATGTCAGAGGAGGACCAGATGATGAGAGCCATCGCCATGTCTCTGGGACAAGAGGTCAGCATGGAACAGCGCTCTGATTCGCCCGAGGTGCGCTGCCACACACACACTAAGACACGCCCCCACTCAGGCGTACGGATGGAACATATTGCTGAATGAATGGACAACGGCTCATGAATGAATAACCAGGGCCCCCTCCAGAAAGGAGCTGTGGAGTCTACAATACACCCTAGGCACTTGTGTAGATTTGAAAATATTGTATAGGTTTGTAGCCTAGCGGTTAAGAGCATTGGGCCAGTAACTGAAAGGTTGCTCGTACTAATCTCTGAGCAGACTAGGTGAAAAATCTGTTAATGTGCCCTTAAGCAAGGCACTTAACCCTAGTCGCTCTGGATAAGATAGTTTGCTAAATGTCTAAAATGTAAAAGGATATAATGTTTTCCCCAAGCGCATGGAGTAGCCAGCCAAATAGAGAAAGTAGCCAACCAGCCTCCTCTGGTTAAGACTTTATTCCCAACAAGCTGTATTTTTCCTAGATTAGATTTTCAACCAGCAAATATCATGAAATAATAACTTTTTTCCCCCCACACTTTTATATGGTTAGTTTCATCAGCTGTTGTAGAACATGATATAAATCACAAGGGGAAAATATTTAGACTATACTGGGCCTAAAGAATCCTGTAAGAGTCTGCTGACTTCCACAGGCTTCAAGCTTCCTTTTTAAGAATTTTTCTCAGCTATCTGCAATATAGGTATGATAGACGAATGTAGCAGGTGTTTAACATGTGCTTTGCTACACAGAAAACAACAGCAGTTAACTAGTCCATTGTCAACACTCTGAAGTCGGTAGACCTATGTCAATAAGTATTAATAGGTTTAAAACAACTAGCCTACCTATTGTTCCTGCAGTGAGGCGGATTCACCATATTTTATAAACTAGTCAAGCTYGCCGTCCCTAAATCAGCACAGTAAATAGCATATGTGCCACCACTCCTTGGCTGCATATGAAACACACCTGGGTCCAAAGTTAATTTATTTTCTCACTGGGCCAAAATATACTGGCCTAAATCTACTGGCCTATCACAATTTCTACATGTTGTAGTTGTTAAATGGGTTGGGGTCATGGAGGGCCTATAGGTTGTCATGCTTTCTCTATATAGGCCTATTCAGCTATTAATAGGCTACATTTGGTTATTATATGTGTTAAAAAGCTGTGTAATATAATTCAAATAAGTCATGACTCCATTCTTTAGAACCGCAGTGTATTAATTGCATTCATTTKTGTTTGTAAATTATGYATTTTTGAGAAGATTTGAAAATAGGATGCTGCCCCCTTTAAGACAAATATTACAAAAGAAAGAGATCAACATGACCACAGTAGGCTAGCCAAGACCAATGCTACATGTCTTTTTTGCAGACTATCAACAGTATTGCTAGCCTATTGCTAGCCTATTGCTAGTATGTGCACAATCACTTAAAGTAAATAAGCTCAGTGAGTAGATGGATGGGCACTTCTTTTTACTCCGGACAGCTCGTGTGCATCAACCTATGTACTGCTCGGAGTTATGATTGGCAGGAGAGTGGTGGTGCTTGAATGAACGGCCTATCCTATTGGTCAAATACAAATAGCGTGACATTTACGTGTGTKGTCTTCAATGGTAGACTGACAGAGCAGGMAAATGTTGAACTGGATTGAAAAAAATGTGCTGAAAAGTTACTGGCCACCAAATGTTTTTACTGCCAGCAGGCCAACGTTAAAGTCAGACTATGCATGCAAAAGGAAAATCAATGTGCCAAAAAACAATTTGGCGAAGTGGATTTCGACATGCAAATTCACGCTCTCTCTGTGTAAAGAAATTTGACTGCAACCGCAGCGCACCCAACACACACACACCCAGGTACAGAGAGGCAGGACAGTCACACCAGCAGTGTGTTCCTGTCATCTCTCACCTAGATTGACAGGCTCCTGTCCTATCAATTGATGACTAGAAGATGCATGTTGTTCATTCTAGCAGGAGAGGGCTTGGCACTCTTTTTTTTCTCTCTCTTCTGACTAGCGATTTGAAAAGTAGTTCATTTTAAGTGGAGAAAGTACCCGGCTGAAAATGACTCTGTAATTATCTGTATTGCCGGCGCTAGTGGAAAACACTGGGTGTAGAATTCTATTTATTGTTGCAGCTTYTCATTTCATAGACCTGGTGAAATATCAGCTGTATTGCTTTTATCTGATGTATACACAGATTGGTTAGGGGTTGTTTCTGAAACTGGGCTCACACCACTTCACCCCCACACGTGCTCACAYTCCCTCCCTATGTCTTTCTCTCAGGAGGCGGCGCGTCATCGCGAGGAGGACGACAGGAGAGCCAGGGAGCGTACGGAGGAGGAGGAGGCTCGCTGCCTGGAGAGGTTCCTGGAGGCCGAGCCCCTGGACAGTACGGAGCTCCACGCCTTCACTGACTCCATGCTGCCCGGCTGCTTCCACCTGCTGGACGAGCTGCCAGACACCGTCTATCGCCTCTGTGACTTGCTCATGACCGCCATCAAGAGGAGTGGTCCCGAGTACAGGGACCTCATCCTTCGACAGGTGGTCAACCAGGTATGTGTAATACCAATTGGTCAATGCCTTGGAGAAGTGATGAAGATTGCTAGTGTTGTCACTCTGTTAATGACCTCTGGGCAATAAGCTGTAGTATTGTCCTTGTGACCGTCTGCACCAATTATTTGAGTTCTCTGTGTCCTGTATGTCAGGGTTTTCCAATCTCTGTCCTGGGGCTCCCCCTGGGTGCACGTCTTGGTTTTTGCCCTAGSACTACACAGCTGATTCAAATAACCAACTCATCAAGATTTGATTATCAGCTGTGTAGTGCTAGGGCAAAACCCATAACGTGCACTCGGGGGAGCCCCTGGACAGAGATTGGGAAACTCTGCTGTGTGAAATGTCAAGGTGTGATCTATTAAAGTATGTAATCTTTGACATGTGTAGGTGTGGGAGGCAGCAGACGTGCTCATCAAGGCAGCAATACCCCTGACCACCAGTGACACCAAGACTGTGTCYGAGTGGACCAGACAGATGGCTACCCTGCCCCAGGCCTCCAACCTGGCAACACGCATCCTGCTGCTCACACTGCTCTTTGAGGTACGGACACACGCACGYAGACAGAAAAACCTCCTGCTCAAACTACTTTAGTGACAGACACATAGATGAACAGTAATTCCTTCCTCACACACCCCCACCGGCCCTGAATGTTGAGCCATGCTGTCTTCTGTTCCCTGTAGGAGTTGAAGCTGTCATGTGCTAGGGTGGTGGAGAACAGTGGGATCCTCAATGTGCTCATCAAGCTGCTAGAAGTAGTGCAGCCCTGTCTGCAGGCTGCCAAGGAGCAGAAGGACATCCAGACGCCCAAGTGAGTAGCACCCCCCAAAACTGTGTATTTAGAGTTGGCCCAACTTTTAAAATTGTGAATATTGTTCTAATTCAGTTACAAAGCATTATTTAAATATTTCCCATGTAATATAATGGGAGCTAACATGACTGCCATAAAATGAAAAAATGAAGTGTCATACATGTAACTGCATCATAATGCAGAAACAATTGTCCAAGGCTCTAAATACATGGCTCTGCCATCCCCCAGGCTCTGACAGCAAACGGACTAAAGGACCGTTAYTGAGATTAGCTAGCTAGCACATGTGCACATCCTGCTACAAATGGCGGCATGAACGATCTTCATTTTTTTAACAAAGCCTTTTCTTATTAGAGCGATACTTGTTTTTCGTACTTGGGTGAGGTAAATATATAAGCATTGCATCTGTCAGACAAAAGGCGATGTACAACACGACTGAACGTTGTCTGTCYGACTGTGTACAGGTGGATCACTCCAGTGCTGCTGATCATTGACTTCTATGAGAAAATGGCTGTTTCATCCAAACGCAGAGCGCAGATGAACAAGGTAAGAGGAATGTCCCCGTGCAACAAAGTTTATCCCACATTATAGGATATGCATGTGATTACCATTGTATTGCCATGTCTGGTCTTTTAGTCAACCTTCTCTCACTACAATTAAAAAATAAAAATAATTTCTCCTTTTGTCCCCACACCCCCTCCACTCTCTCCAGTACCTGCAGCCCAATGGTAATAACTGGCGTTGGTTTGACGACCGGTCGGGGCGCTGGTGCAGCTACTCTGCCTCTAACAACGGCACTATAGACTCAGCCTGGAGGGCCGGGGAGAGCAGCGTCCGATTCACCGCAGGACGCAGGAGATACACCGTACAGTTCAACACCATGGTCCAGGTATAGAGAGATGTATATTGGGAAAGTATTCAGACCTGTGACTTTTTCCACATTTTGTTAGGTTACAGCCTTATTTTTTTCCCTCATCAATCTGCACACAATAMCCCATAATGACGAAGCATAAACAGGTTTTTAGACATTTTTGCTAATTTATTAAAGATTAAAACWGATCACATTTACATAACGATTCAGACCCTTTACTCAGTACTTTGTTGAAGCACCTTTSGCAGCGATTACAGCCTCGAGTCTTCTTGGGTATGATGCTACAAGCTTGGCACACCTGTATTTGGGGAGTTTCGGGCTCTTGCTGGGCCACTCAAGGACATTCAGAGACTTGTCCCGAAGCCACTCCTGCGTTGTCTTGTTGGAAGGTGAACCTTTGCCCCAGTCTGAGGTCCTGAGMGGTTCGAACAGGTTTTCATCAAGGATCTCTCTGTGCTTTGCTCCGTTCATCTTTGCTTCGATCCTGACTAGTCTCCCAGTCCCTGCTGCTGAAAAACATCCCCACAACATGATTCTGCCACCACCATGCATCACCGTAGGGATGGTGGCAGGTTCCTTCCAGACGTGACACTTGGCATTCAGGCCAAAGCATTCAATAAATCTCTGGTTTCATCAGACCAGAGAATCTTGTTTCTCATGGTCTGAGAGTCTTTACGTGCCTTTTGGCAAACTGCTGCCGAGATTGTTGTCTTTCTGGAAGGTTCTCCTATCTCATCATAGGATCTCTAGATCTCTGTGACCATCGGGTTCTTGGTCACCTCACTGTCCATGGCCCTTATCACGCCCCTGCTCAGTTTGGCCAGGCGGCCCGCTCTAGGAAGAGTCTTGGTGGTTCCAAATTTCTTCCATTTAAGAATGATGGAGGGAACTGTGTTCTTGGGGACCTTCAATGCTGCAGACATTTTTTGGTAACCCTCCCTAGAACCGTGCCTCGACACAATCCTGTCTCGGAGCTCTACGTACAACTCCAACCTCATGGTTTTTGCTCTGACATGCACTGTCAACTGTGGGAYCTGATATAGACAGGTGTGCTTTTTCAAATCCTTTCCAATCAATTTAATTTACCACAGGTGGACTCCAATCAAGTTGTAGAAACATCTCAAGGAGGATCAATAGAAACAGGATGCACCTGAGCTCAATTTCGAGASTCATAGCGAAGGGTCTGAATACTTATGTAGGTATTTCTTTTTTTTTATATATACATTTGAAAAAATGTAAACTGGTTTTTGCTTTGTCATAATGGGGTATTGTGTGCAAATTGCTAAAGATTTATTTGGTATTTAATCAATTTTAGAATAAGGCTGTAACMTAACTCAATGGCCAGTTTATTAGGTACACCCATCTAGTACTGGGTCGGACCACCCTTTGCCTCCYAGAACAGCCTGACTTGTTCGGGGCATGGATTCTACAAGGATTCCACTGGGATATTGGTCCATGCTGACGCGATGGCATCACGCAGTTCCTGCAGATTGGACGGCGGTACATCACCTCCACCAGCCTGTACCGTTGACACCAGGCAGGATTGTGCCATGGACTCATGATGCTTACACCAAATCCTGACTCTGCCATCAGCATGACTCAAAAGGAACCGAGGCTCGTCAGACCAGGCAATGTTTTTCTCGTCCTCAATTGTCCAGTGTTAGTGATYGTGTGCCCACTGGAGCTGCTTCTTAGCTGATCGGAGTCGAACCCGTTGTGGTTGTCTGCACACCACCGTTGTACTGTGCCATTATTTGTGGCCTGCCTGTTAGCTTGCTCGATTCTTGCCATTCTCCTTCAACCTCTCATCAATAAGTTGTTTTTGTCCACAGGACTGCCTCTGACTGGATGTTTTTTGTTTGTGGCACCATTCTTGGGAAACCCTAGACAATGTTGCGCGTGAAAATCCCACAGGGCTGTCGTTTCTGAGATCCTGGATCCGGCGTGCCTGGCAACGACGATCATAGCAGGCGYCAAGTCTTTTAGGTCACTTGTTTTGCCCGTTGYGATGTTCAATCGAACAGTAACTGAATGTCWMTGTCTGCCTGCTTTATATAGCAAGCCACGGCCACGTAGGAGCGCTCCATTCTGGTGAAAGTAGTTGTGTACCTAATAAACTCGCCGGTGAGGAGCCTCTTCTATACAGAGACCACTCAAAGGAACAGAGTCGACAGTGGATTTTTTTTGACTAAGGAATACTTTAATAAATCCTGGTGCTCAATGGAGAGTATTCATTGAAAGTGCTTATCAGTCCAGTTATGGGCATAATTTGGGTCTGGGAAACCATTGACTTGTATATCTTTGTTCTATTCCAGGTGAATGAGGAGACTGGTAACCGTCGTCCGGTGATGCTGACGGTTCAGAGAGTGCCTCGCGTTCCTAAACCTGCCAAAACTGGCAGCATGACGGACTCTGAGAGGGAGGAGGGGGACAAGGGCAAGGCAGAGGAGACGCAGACAGACCCAGGTGATGACTGGATAGGAGCTACTGTTCTAGTATAGCCTCGAACAGATACCTGAGACTGATGAGGGGGACATGGGCAAGCCATAGGATAGAGAGACCCAGATAATGGACCTACTGCCTTCTACAGTGCCTTCAGAAATTATTCACACCCCTTGACTTTTTCCACATTTTGATGGCCTACACACAATACCCCATAATATTAGTGGAATTATGTTTTTACAAGTTAATGAAAAGCTAAAGTGTCAGGGCACTAAGTATTCAATCGCTTTATGGCCTAAATAAGTTCAGGAGGAAAAATGTGCTAAAATCACATGATGGGTTGCATGGACTCACTCTGAATTTTTTTAACATTATTTTTGAATGTTTACCTTATCTCTGTACCCCACACATACAATTATCTGTAAGGTCCTTCAGTCGAGCCATCAATTTCAAACACAGATTCAACCACAAAAACCTGGGAGGTTTTCCAATGCCTCGCAAAGAAGGGAAACTATTGGTAGATAGGTATCAAAAAAAATAAAGCAGACATTTAATATCCCTTTGAGCATGGTGAAGTTATTAACTACATTTTAGATGGTGTCAATACACCCAGTCACTACAAAGATGCAGGTGTCCTTCCTAACTCCGTTGCCCGAGAGGAAGGAAACTGCTCAGGGATTTCACAATAAGGCCAATGGTGATTTTAAAACAGTTAGAGATTAATGGCTGTGAGAAAACTGAGGATGGATCAACAACATTGTTGTTACTCCACAATACCATCCTAAATTAGAGTGAAAAAGTAAGCCTGTACAGAATAAAAATATTGCAATACGTGTTTTTTATTTGTAATTAAGCACTAAACTGCCAAAAAAATTGTCAAAGAAATGTATTTTATGTTTTGAATACAAATATGTTTGGGGCAAACAGATCACTGAGTACCACTTTTTTTTAAATATTTTCAAGCACGGTGGTAGCTGCATCATGTTATGGATGTGCTCGTCATCGGCAAGGACTAGGGAGTTTTTTATATTGATAAAAAATAAATGGAATAGTGCTGAGCACAGGCAAAATACAAATGTCTGCTTTCCAACAGACACTTGAAGACAAATGTACCTTTTCAGCAGGACAATAACCTAAAGCACAAGGCCAAATATACACTGGAGTTGCTTACTGAGACGACATTGAATGTTCCTGAGTGGCCTAGTTACAGTTTTGACTTAAATCAGCTTGAAAATCTATGGCAAGACTTAAAAATTGCTGTCTAGTAATGATCAACAACCAACTTTACAGAGCTTGAAGAGTTGAAAAAGAATGAGCAAATATTGTACAATCCAGGTTTGCAAAGCTCTTAGACTTACCCAAAAAGACTCATAGCTGTAATTGCTGTCAAAGGTGATTCTAACATGTATTGACTCAAGGTGTTGAATACTTATCTAACAAGATATATTTGTTTAAAAATGTTTTGTTATACTTTTTCTTTCTCTTTGACAGAGTATTTTGTGTAGATCGGGGGAAAAAAAGAAGATTTGAAGCCATTTTAATCCCAATTTGTAACAACAAAATGTAGAAAGGGTGTGAATACTTCCTGAAGGCACTGTAGATTTATAGCTTTGGAAGAAATATGCGCAACTCCAGTGTTTATAAGCAAAGTGTGAAGTGTTGACCTTTTATTAGACATTGCTATTGTCACAAAGCACACTTTGTTTAGATGAAAAATGTATAAATGTATGTATACTGTTACTTTAGTTGAATACCATAGTCAAATCCTCCCCTCTCTCTTTCAGACTCTGCACCAGTAGCCGTGGAGATGAGTGCTCCTAAAGATGACAACACTTCCCCTCAACTAAAGGAGTCCTTCTCTGGTCCCTCTGCTCCTGCTGCCCCCCCTCCCGCAGCCCCCCTGGACCCCACGTCTGAACGCACCGGGGCAGGAGGAGCCATCGTTGTGCAGGGCCTGACAGAGGACATGACCACGGTGCTCATCAGAGCCTGTGTATCCATGATAAGTGTCCCCGTGGACCCAGACACCCTCCACGCCACACTAAGGTTCCTACTTTTATTTTGTTCTCTCTTAAGTCTTGAATCTTATGGAAATGCAGTGTTTTCCATTAGTCTTGCCTAATCAGCTTGTTGGACAAATTTTCAGCTGACTACTTTGTCCACTTCATATTCATATTAGCTAGGCTACTTTTCATTTAAGTTTCTGTCGAGCCCTCTCTCGCTGGAAGGAACGATATGGATCTTCTAGCGATCTATTGATAGGATWGGTGCTGACCTGTTGCACCCTCGACAACCACTGTGATTATTATTATTTGACCCTGCTGGTCATCTATGAACATTTGAACATCTTGGCCATGTTCTGTTATAATCTCCACCTGGCACAGCAAGAAGAGGACTGGCCACCCCTCATAGCCTGGTTCCTGTCTAGGTTTCTTCCTAGGTTCTGGCCTTTCTAGGGAGTTTTTCCTAGTCACCGTGCTTCTACACCTGCATTGCTTGCTGTTTGGGTTTTTAGGCTGGGTTTCTGTACAGCACTTTGAGATATCAGCTGATGTAAGAAGGGCTTTATAAATAAATTTGATTTGATAGGTGCCTGTCAGTCACAAAGCAAGCGATGACAAAGAAACGCAGTCTGCTGTCTGTCCTGCCTGCCAGTGCAATTTGTGTGCACTGTATTTGGTTGCAGTCAAATTTCTTTACATGGAGGGAGTGGGAATTTGCATTTCCGATGTAATGTAAGTGGTTACGATGAGTCCGTAATCCACAATTTGGCCAAATTGTTTTTTGGAACATTCCATTTGTTTTCTTTCTGGTGTTTCACATAGCTGGCCACGTGGTGTTGTTATGCATAATAGGCTATTTACTGGGCTTACAGCTGAACAGCAAGTGTTGACCAACTTATACAAGGTGTAGAACTGACTGAATAAAGTCCATCTTCTATATCCCTTTGCCATTCATAAATCATACAATGTGGTTATATGTACATGGTATCACATCTGAACAAGGAAACCGAAGGGTTTCCTTTCCTAGGATGTCTGGACTTGCCAGACAGTGATGCTAAAGTGAGCGAGTCTCGTCAGTCAGTGTAGCCTACCAAATCGTATCGGTGAGAGAGCTGTTCATTTGGTTCCCTAATTTGCTACTAGTAGGCCTATGGCATTTTGCCGATTATCTACAGATAAATTATGAAAACATTAGATGAAGATGGTGAATCATCACTGCAGGAAGAATAGGTAGTAGAGAGCCTCATTCTGGAATCCAGGCATTAAAGCGGAATTCAACTATATAAAAAAACTATTTTTATTGACCTTAGTAGGGAATCAACTAAATGTATACATTTGCCCAAGTTTATCATAAGATATGAACTGAATGCATCAGTTATCTTTTATTTCCTGCAACTTTCTGAAGAGGCAACACAAATGCCCCTTCTCTGTGTACGCGGTGTGTTCGTCTACCTCTTTGTGTTGCCATTAGCCATGATGCTCATGAAACGCCTTCTTATAGTTGGAAAGGCTTTCTCAAAAACCTTCTCAATTAAACGTTAACTACAAAGTAGCCTATGCTTACCTTTCAGAATGATATCGTGATTGTTTTCATCATTCCAGTGGGTATTTGTTTTGCCAACTCCCATCACGTGTGCTACAAAAACACAGCTAAACAACAGCCTCTTGCTAGGAGCACACTGGGATTAAAGGGGAACTACACCCAAAAATCAACATTTATACAGATATTTCCCAGACCTCAAAAGTGGTTTCCTGATTTGGTTTAAGCATTGTTGTGGACTTGGAACTAGGCTTGGGCAGTATACCATATACAGGGGTATTTGGAAATTGCCAAAGGAGGGTTTTTCAATACTGTCATTATTGTTTATACTTTGTTTGATGATCTATTTTTATAAATTTGGATATTTGTAGCTACTTTTTAAGTAAATACCTGCAGTCAACTTGTACATTACTTTAGAAGATAAGGAATATCGAGTTAATTTAAAAATGTTATTACTAACCTTACTGGTAGTCCCCAGTCACGTGGCCTTTACAAGCACACAACAATGAGAGATCGGAGCCTTGTTGTGGAGTAGTATGGAATCCAGACCTAAATGTTTGCCAGCTAGATATCTTATAACTTAACTGTCTAAAATGTGCTAAATGCTCTGCAGTTGTGCATTTGATTTGCTAATTTATTAGCTTGTTACCTAAGTGGTTACCCTCTTCCATAATCAAGTTTCGCATGGTAACAGCGGAGAATCCCCTCCTTGATCAAGTGCCTTGCTGTCTAATATTTATTTTGTGCATGCAGCAAACTGTGTAGTGTTTTTGAGCTACTTCTATAACTTTCAGCTGGGATGTCAGTCCTGCAAATAATCTAGGTCAGAGACTGTATAACATGTTAGCAATGCGCTCGTTAGCATTTMKTTAGCATTCTCTATAGGATTTTASATCTATTTGTTAGCATTGCTAACCTACTGATTACAAAGGTTCAGTGAAAATAGCGGTCCTTCTGTTCARTGCCGGTATTACCAAATATCCTGGTATGACAGTATGGATACTTCTCAAGCCAACTGAGCGCATCCAATGTTGTGGGAATTCATTTCTTGTAGTAAAACTGTAAATAAGACTTCAATCTTGAAGATTAATTGTTTAAAAAATAAAAATAAATAATTTATATATATATTTTTTTTAAGTAATGTTATTTTACTTGTTCATACATTATCAGTGATTTCAATTATAAAGTAATCTCTTTCTACATAATACCACAACTACATTTTCCTGGTATTCAATCATTTTGCTGTGTATTTCGGATGGAATCAAGGCATTTAGAATGTGCTCGATGCCACAAATGGAGCTCCTTAGGCAAAATATTTTGAACCCAGGGGGCCAGACCCACCCGGCCCAGGTCATGCTGGCTGTCTACTTTTTCTATTTTACTACTCTAAGTACTTGTTGCACACTAAAAAGTGTCATGAAAGTGCTGTACAAATCAAATGTAGTAGTTTTATTTTACTGATCAGTAATGGGAAATTGGTTTGCGTCAGTCATAAAATGGCATCATTTGAGTCACAACTGCAAAACGTAACATTAAATACATCTATATATAAATTGTACTGGAAGAACTGTCATCAATTGGACTGTGTGTAATTTATAATTATTCTTCAGGCTGTGCCTGCGCCTGACGAGAACCCACCACTACGCCATGATGTTTGCTGAGCTGAAGAGTACCAGGATGATCTTGGGGCTGACGCAGGGGTCGGGGTTCAACGGCTTCACGCCGCTCGTCACCCTGCTATTCAGACACATCATTGAGGACCCCGCCACTCTACGCCACACCATGGAGAAGGTACTGGAACACTTTCACCTATTTCAACTATTTGATGATATTTTCAGTTTTCTGATCAGTGCAGCTGAGGGCAAGGAGAAACTTAGAGGAGCAAACTTTAGACTGTTGACAAACCCCCAGTCAGTGTTAAAATGTAGTGCACTATAGCCATTTGTAATTTGCACTTAGTGTCTGTCTGACTTCTAGGTGGTGCGGTCAGCAGTGACCAGTGGGGCGGGCAGCACCACGTCAGGTGTGGTATCAGGCTCTCTGGGCTCCAGAGAGATTAACTACATCCTGCGCGTTCTGGGCCCGGCCGCCTGCCGGAACCCAGACTGCTTCGCAGACACGGCCAACAGCTGCGTCCGGATCGCCCTACCTGCACCCCGCGGAGCTGGTACGGGTACGTTAAAACACTCTGATAGGAGTCTGGATAGTTGAATGTCCACAGGTCTATCCGGTTCAAAGGACCATGCAAAACAGTGTGGTGTGGTGACCAAATCTTTCTGAAACTACTTCTGAATACATCTGACAGACCTGTGGCCAGTAAACTATCCGCTTGCACCTATAGCTCTCAGCTAGTGCCCCTATTTTACAGTGTGACTTAATGTGACAGTGTGTGTGTGTGGTTGCTTTAAGTGTTGGCATCTTTTTCTCACTCTGCTTAGCGTCAGATGATGAGTTTGAGAACCTGCGTATCAAGGGGCCCAACGCGGTGCAGCTGGTGAAGACCACCCCCCTCAAGCTGTCTCCGCTGCCCCCCATCCCTGACACCATCAAAGAGGTCATCTATGACATGCTCAACGCCCTGGCCGCCTACCACGCACCTGAAGAGGGTAAGACCCTCACACAAGCACCCTATCCCAATTTGTGTTTCCTCGGTACCTTGCGTCCTATGTCCTCGCCTCCTTCACTATATTGAACAAGGCCCCTCCCCTCGGTTCTTAATCTCCAATGCATTAGGAGAAGGAGGGGAGGAGAGAGGATGTGAGGAATGAAAAGACATCAATGGATTGAGACAGCAAGCCGTACACCGAGTGTACAAAACATTAAGAGCACCTTCCTAATATTGAGTTGCACCCCCCCCCTTGCCCTCAGAACAGCTTGTGTCAAGTTGATCGTTCTTGATACACACGAGAAACTGTTGGGCGTGAAAAACACAGCAGTGTTGCAGTTCTTGCCACAAACCGGTGCTTCTGCCACCTACCTCCACACCCTGTTCAAATGCACTTAAAGCTTCTGTCTTGCCAATTCACCCTMTGAATGACACAAATACACTATCCATGTCTCAATTGTCTCAAGGCTTAAAAATCCTTCTTTAACCTGTCTCCTCCCCTTCATCTACACTGATTGAAGTGGATTTAACAAGTGACATCAATAAGAGATCATAGCTTTCACCTGGTCAGTCTATGTAATGGAAGCAGCAGGTGTTCCTGCTACACGTGTGTAAAGTGAAAGGTTCTGTGGGCTAACTTCCTGTGTGTCTCTTGTGTAGCTGAGCGTCCAGAGGAGCCTGCTGTGGYGGTGCCCGGGGGGCAGGACCTGTGTCAGATCCTCCAGGACGATGATGTCTACCAGCAGTACAGACTCACCAGACAGGGCAGTGACTTCGACTCACAGTCCGCTTTCCACATCAACGTAAGTGGCTGGCTGGCTGTTTGTGAGAGTCCTTCTGGCCATGGTCCTGTTTCAGTAGTGGATACACTAGCGAAACGTTTTGCAACAGAAAACAGAAGTGTTCTTATTGGAAGTTTAGGTTATACCTCTCCGTTTCAAAATGTTTTCCCACCGACTGAACAGGGCCCAAGAGTGAGTATTATCAATGGAAACATATTAATATGTATGTTTTGAAAACTGCTGTATTAGTCTAGATATTGTAAATAATATTTTCTCCATCTCTCCTCGTTCTCTCAGGCCCAGGTGTTTACTGCTGATGGTGCTGTGGCTGACTCCTCTCAGTCTGGCACGCCCCAGGGAGAAGGTGAGGCACTCCCTCCCTGCTCTTCACCTCCAGCCTCTACTGGTATTGACTACATTTACATCCTTACACTTCTTCCTTTTGTTTGATTACATTTTAGGATGAAAATATACAATATAGTGTGTTTACACAAAATGTATGAAAAAGGATTTTGTCACGACTGCATCCTTAAAAATGTCTTCTAACAACCTCTCTGCCTCTACTTTATCCCAACTCCTCTCTTCTTTATCCCCTCCGTACATTTCCCTCTCATCTCCTCTCCCCAGCCTCTACTCCAGAGGAGATGCGTGAGGAGAAGAAGGAGGTGGAGGGTGAGAACGGAGCCAGCTCAGAGGAGGGTAAGGGGGCCAAGGCTAAGGCCTCCAAGCCCCTGATGCCCACCTCCACCATCCTGCGTCTCCTGGCAGAGCTGGTCAGGTCCTAYGTGGGCATCGCCACCCTCATAGCATCCTACTGCTACACGGCCGGACAGTCTGAGCTCATCAAGGAGGTGGGTTGGTTCGCCTGGACAAAACTTAAATTTTTCGAAGTCTATTTGTATTGAGATTTTTACTACTGTAATACATTTAGCATTAAGAACCCAAAGGGATCAAAGCTTGAAGTTTCCCCAACTCTGTCCTCGGGACCCCCAGAGATGCACGTTTTGTTTTTTTACCTAACACTACACAGCTGATTCAAGTGATCGGAGCTGGATGATTAGGTCATTATATTATCAGCTGTGTAGATGCAAGGGCAAAAACCAAAACGTGCAGCCGGTGGGATCCTGAGGCTCGAGTTGGGGAAACCCTGCTTTCAGTACTTGAAAATGCGTTCACAAACTCCTGTTCAACTCTTCCCATCCCTGTGTTGCCGTAGCCTTTACTTGAACACGAAACAGAATGCAAATTCACATGAGCACCACAATGCCTACTCCACCCATGCTCTACCAAGGTTTTTCATCACACTTTGATCTTGTACAGTAGCTATGTTGGTCCATTGTACTTCAAACAACTTGTGTAGGCAGGTTGATTGTGGATTCAAACCTTCTCAAATAGCCTAATTCAAACTCTTAGCGGAGGTGCTCCCACAATAATGTSARTTTGTACTGCATACAATGTAAAGTGTTGGCTTTTTCACACACCAAAAGCTTTGCTACTTACAAGATTGAGTAAGCTGTTTTGTCTTGTAGTGATGTGGTGTCTGCCTGTATTTCCTTAAACCTTTATTTTGGCAATACATGTCAATATTTCATAACATGTTTTTTTGGTCCGTAGGTGTCCAACATAACAGCAGGTGGTGGTGTTGTACACAGTCACTCATATAGATATCGAGGTCTTTACAGCCTGTCTGCATTCCTGTTTTCTTTCATCATTAGCTTACCTGTGTAATGCTGACATCAGCTCAGAACCACTTGTTTTATCGATTGCTGTGCTCTGTCAAATGTATATTTAGTCTAAAGTTTGTATTTCTATTTGTAATAGATTGACACTATAATACATTTACACTAGGCCTGTATCTAAAAATACATACAGCCTAATGAGACGTGCATACATAATGTTAATTCGGAAAGTGTTCAGACCCCTACACCTTTTCCACATTTTGT
>NC_036847.1:30885818-30901250 GCF_002910315.2 Salvelinus sp. IW2-2015 | reverse complement strand
ACTGGATGTTTTTTGTTTGTGGCACCATTCTTGGGAAACCCTAGACAATGTTGCGCGTGAAAATCCCACAGGGCTGTCGTTTCTGAGATCCTGGATCCGGCGTGCCTGGCAACGACGATCATAGCAGGCGTCAAGTCTTTTAGGTCACTTGTTTTGCCCGTTGYGATGTTCAATCGAACAGTAACTGAATGTCWMTGTCTGCCTGCTTTATATAGCAAGCCACGGCCACGTAGGAGCGCTCCATTCTGGTGAAAGTAGTTGTGTACCTAATAAACTCGCCGGTGAGGAGCCTCTTCTATACAGAGACCACTCAAAGGAACAGAGTCGACAGTGGATTTTTTTTGACTAAGGAATACTTTAATAAATCCTGGTGCTCAATGGAGAGTATTCATTGAAAGTGCTTATCAGTCCAGTTATGGGCATAATTTGGGTCTGGGAAACCATTGACTTGTATATCTTTGTTCTATTCCAGGTGAATGAGGAGACTGGTAACCGTCGTCCGGTGATGCTGACGGTTCAGAGAGTGCCTCGCGTTCCTAAACCTGCCAAAACTGGCAGCATGACGGACTCTGAGAGGGAGGAGGGGGACAAGGGCAAGGCAGAGGAGACGCAGACAGACCCAGGTGATGACTGGATAGGAGCTACTGTTCTAGTATAGCCTCGAACAGATACCTGAGACTGATGAGGGGGACATGGGCAAGCCATAGGATAGAGAGACCCAGATAATGGACCTACTGCCTTCTACAGTGCCTTCAGAAATTATTCACACCCCTTGACTTTTTCCACATTTTGATGGCCTACACACAATACCCCATAATATTAGTGGAATTATGTTTTTACAAGTTAATGAAAAGCTAAAGTGTCAGGGCACTAAGTATTCAATCGCTTTATGGCCTAAATAAGTTCAGGAGGAAAAATGTGCTAAAATCACATGATGGGTTGCATGGACTCACTCTGAATTTTTTTAACATTATTTTTGAATGTTTACCTTATCTCTGTACCCCACACATACAATTATCTGTAAGGTCCTTCAGTCGAGCCATCAATTTCAAACACAGATTCAACCACAAAAACCTGGGAGGTTTTCCAATGCCTCGCAAAGAAGGGAAACTATTGGTAGATAGGTATCAAAAAAAATAAAGCAGACATTTAATATCCCTTTGAGCATGGTGAAGTTATTAACTACATTTTAGATGGTGTCAATACACCCAGTCACTACAAAGATGCAGGTGTCCTTCCTAACTCCGTTGCCCGAGAGGAAGGAAACTGCTCAGGGATTTCACAATAAGGCCAATGGTGATTTTAAAACAGTTAGAGATTAATGGCTGTGAGAAAACTGAGGATGGATCAACAACATTGTTGTTACTCCACAATACCATCCTAAATTAGAGTGAAAAAGTAAGCCTGTACAGAATAAAAATATTGCAATACGTGTTTTTTATTTGTAATTAAGCACTAAACTGCCAAAAAAATTGTCAAAGAAATGTATTTTATGTTTTGAATACAAATATGTTTGGGGCAAACAGATCACTGAGTACCACTTTTTTTTAAATATTTTCAAGCACGGTGGTAGCTGCATCATGTTATGGATGTGCTCGTCATCGGCAAGGACTAGGGAGTTTTTTATATTGATAAAAAATAAATGGAATAGTGCTGAGCACAGGCAAAATACAAATGTCTGCTTTCCAACAGACACTTGAAGACAAATGTACCTTTTCAGCAGGACAATAACCTAAAGCACAAGGCCAAATATACACTGGAGTTGCTTACTGAGACGACATTGAATGTTCCTGAGTGGCCTAGTTACAGTTTTGACTTAAATCAGCTTGAAAATCTATGGCAAGACTTAAAAATTGCTGTCTAGTAATGATCAACAACCAACTTTACAGAGCTTGAAGAGTTGAAAAAGAATGAGCAAATATTGTACAATCCAGGTTTGCAAAGCTCTTAGACTTACCCAAAAAGACTCATAGCTGTAATTGCTGTCAAAGGTGATTCTAACATGTATTGACTCAAGGTGTTGAATACTTATCTAACAAGATATATTTGTTTAAAAATGTTTTGTTATACTTTTTCTTTCTCTTTGACAGAGTATTTTGTGTAGATCGGGGGAAAAAAAGAAGATTTGAAGCCATTTTAATCCCAATTTGTAACAACAAAATGTAGAAAGGGTGTGAATACTTCCTGAAGGCACTGTAGATTTATAGCTTTGGAAGAAATATGCGCAACTCCAGTGTTTATAAGCAAAGTGTGAAGTGTTGACCTTTTATTAGACATTGCTATTGTCACAAAGCACACTTTGTTTAGATGAAAAATGTATAAATGTATGTATACTGTTACTTTAGTTGAATACCATAGTCAAATCCTCCCCTCTCTCTTTCAGACTCTGCACCAGTAGCCGTGGAGATGAGTGCTCCTAAAGATGACAACACTTCCCCTCAACTAAAGGAGTCCTTCTCTGGTCCCTCTGCTCCTGCTGCCCCCCCTCCCGCAGCCCCCCTGGACCCCACGTCTGAACGCACCGGGGCAGGAGGAGCCATCGTTGTGCAGGGCCTGACAGAGGACATGACCACGGTGCTCATCAGAGCCTGTGTATCCATGATAAGTGTCCCCGTGGACCCAGACACCCTCCACGCCACACTAAGGTTCCTACTTTTATTTTGTTCTCTCTTAAGTCTTGAATCTTATGGAAATGCAGTGTTTTCCATTAGTCTTGCCTAATCAGCTTGTTGGACAAATTTTCAGCTGACTACTTTGTCCACTTCATATTCATATTAGCTAGGCTACTTTTCATTTAAGTTTCTGTCGAGCCCTCTCTCGCTGGAAGGAACGATATGGATCTTCTAGCGATCTATTGATAGGATWGGTGCTGACCTGTTGCACCCTCGACAACCACTGTGATTATTATTATTTGACCCTGCTGGTCATCTATGAACATTTGAACATCTTGGCCATGTTCTGTTATAATCTCCACCTGGCACAGCAAGAAGAGGACTGGCCACCCCTCATAGCCTGGTTCCTGTCTAGGTTTCTTCCTAGGTTCTGGCCTTTCTAGGGAGTTTTTCCTAGTCACCGTGCTTCTACACCTGCATTGCTTGCTGTTTGGGTTTTTAGGCTGGGTTTCTGTACAGCACTTTGAGATATCAGCTGATGTAAGAAGGGCTTTATAAATAAATTTGATTTGATAGGTGCCTGTCAGTCACAAAGCAAGCGATGACAAAGAAACGCAGTCTGCTGTCTGTCCTGCCTGCCAGTGCAATTTGTGTGCACTGTATTTGGTTGCAGTCAAATTTCTTTACATGGAGGGAGTGGGAATTTGCATTTCCGATGTAATGTAAGTGGTTACGATGAGTCCGTAATCCACAATTTGGCCAAATTGTTTTTTGGAACATTCCATTTGTTTTCTTTCTGGTGTTTCACATAGCTGGCCACGTGGTGTTGTTATGCATAATAGGCTATTTACTGGGCTTACAGCTGAACAGCAAGTGTTGACCAACTTATACAAGGTGTAGAACTGACTGAATAAAGTCCATCTTCTATATCCCTTTGCCATTCATAAATCATACAATGTGGTTATATGTACATGGTATCACATCTGAACAAGGAAACCGAAGGGTTTCCTTTCCTAGGATGTCTGGACTTGCCAGACAGTGATGCTAAAGTGAGCGAGTCTCGTCAGTCAGTGTAGCCTACCAAATCGTATCGGTGAGAGAGCTGTTCATTTGGTTCCCTAATTTGCTACTAGTAGGCCTATGGCATTTTGCCGATTATCTACAGATAAATTATGAAAACATTAGATGAAGATGGTGAATCATCACTGCAGGAAGAATAGGTAGTAGAGAGCCTCATTCTGGAATCCAGGCATTAAAGCGGAATTCAACTATATAAAAAAACTATTTTTATTGACCTTAGTAGGGAATCAACTAAATGTATACATTTGCCCAAGTTTATCATAAGATATGAACTGAATGCATCAGTTATCTTTTATTTCCTGCAACTTTCTGAAGAGGCAACACAAATGCCCCTTCTCTGTGTACGCGGTGTGTTCGTCTACCTCTTTGTGTTGCCATTAGCCATGATGCTCATGAAACGCCTTCTTATAGTTGGAAAGGCTTTCTCAAAAACCTTCTCAATTAAACGTTAACTACAAAGTAGCCTATGCTTACCTTTCAGAATGATATCGTGATTGTTTTCATCATTCCAGTGGGTATTTGTTTTGCCAACTCCCATCACGTGTGCTACAAAAACACAGCTAAACAACAGCCTCTTGCTAGGAGCACACTGGGATTAAAGGGGAACTACACCCAAAAATCAACATTTATACAGATATTTCCCAGACCTCAAAAGTGGTTTCCTGATTTGGTTTAAGCATTGTTGTGGACTTGGAACTAGGCTTGGGCAGTATACCATATACAGGGGTATTTGGAAATTGCCAAAGGAGGGTTTTTCAATACTGTCATTATTGTTTATACTTTGTTTGATGATCTATTTTTATAAATTTGGATATTTGTAGCTACTTTTTAAGTAAATACCTGCAGTCAACTTGTACATTACTTTAGAAGATAAGGAATATCGAGTTAATTTAAAAATGTTATTACTAACCTTACTGGTAGTCCCCAGTCACGTGGCCTTTACAAGCACACAACAATGAGAGATCGGAGCCTTGTTGTGGAGTAGTATGGAATCCAGACCTAAATGTTTGCCAGCTAGATATCTTATAACTTAACTGTCTAAAATGTGCTAAATGCTCTGCAGTTGTGCATTTGATTTGCTAATTTATTAGCTTGTTACCTAAGTGGTTACCCTCTTCCATAATCAAGTTTCGCATGGTAACAGCGGAGAATCCCCTCCTTGATCAAGTGCCTTGCTGTCTAATATTTATTTTGTGCATGCAGCAAACTGTGTAGTGTTTTTGAGCTACTTCTATAACTTTCAGCTGGGATGTCAGTCCTGCAAATAATCTAGGTCAGAGACTGTATAACATGTTAGCAATGCGCTCGTTAGCATTTMKTTAGCATTCTCTATAGGATTTTASATCTATTTGTTAGCATTGCTAACCTACTGATTACAAAGGTTCAGTGAAAATAGCGGTCCTTCTGTTCARTGCCGGTATTACCAAATATCCTGGTATGACAGTATGGATACTTCTCAAGCCAACTGAGCGCATCCAATGTTGTGGGAATTCATTTCTTGTAGTAAAACTGTAAATAAGACTTCAATCTTGAAGATTAATTGTTTAAAAAATAAAAATAAATAATTTATATATATATTTTTTTTAAGTAATGTTATTTTACTTGTTCATACATTATCAGTGATTTCAATTATAAAGTAATCTCTTTCTACATAATACCACAACTACATTTTCCTGGTATTCAATCATTTTGCTGTGTATTTCGGATGGAATCAAGGCATTTAGAATGTGCTCGATGCCACAAATGGAGCTCCTTAGGCAAAATATTTTGAACCCAGGGGGCCAGACCCACCCGGCCCAGGTCATGCTGGCTGTCTACTTTTTCTATTTTACTACTCTAAGTACTTGTTGCACACTAAAAAGTGTCATGAAAGTGCTGTACAAATCAAATGTAGTAGTTTTATTTTACTGATCAGTAATGGGAAATTGGTTTGCGTCAGTCATAAAATGGCATCATTTGAGTCACAACTGCAAAACGTAACATTAAATACATCTATATATAAATTGTACTGGAAGAACTGTCATCAATTGGACTGTGTGTAATTTATAATTATTCTTCAGGCTGTGCCTGCGCCTGACGAGAACCCACCACTACGCCATGATGTTTGCTGAGCTGAAGAGTACCAGGATGATCTTGGGGCTGACGCAGGGGTCGGGGTTCAACGGCTTCACGCCGCTCGTCACCCTGCTATTCAGACACATCATTGAGGACCCCGCCACTCTACGCCACACCATGGAGAAGGTACTGGAACACTTTCACCTATTTCAACTATTTGATGATATTTTCAGTTTTCTGATCAGTGCAGCTGAGGGCAAGGAGAAACTTAGAGGAGCAAACTTTAGACTGTTGACAAACCCCCAGTCAGTGTTAAAATGTAGTGCACTATAGCCATTTGTAATTTGCACTTAGTGTCTGTCTGACTTCTAGGTGGTGCGGTCAGCAGTGACCAGTGGGGCGGGCAGCACCACGTCAGGTGTGGTATCAGGCTCTCTGGGCTCCAGAGAGATTAACTACATCCTGCGCGTTCTGGGCCCGGCCGCCTGCCGGAACCCAGACTGCTTCGCAGACACGGCCAACAGCTGCGTCCGGATCGCCCTACCTGCACCCCGCGGAGCTGGTACGGGTACGTTAAAACACTCTGATAGGAGTCTGGATAGTTGAATGTCCACAGGTCTATCCGGTTCAAAGGACCATGCAAAACAGTGTGGTGTGGTGACCAAATCTTTCTGAAACTACTTCTGAATACATCTGACAGACCTGTGGCCAGTAAACTATCCGCTTGCACCTATAGCTCTCAGCTAGTGCCCCTATTTTACAGTGTGACTTAATGTGACAGTGTGTGTGTGTGGTTGCTTTAAGTGTTGGCATCTTTTTCTCACTCTGCTTAGCGTCAGATGATGAGTTTGAGAACCTGCGTATCAAGGGGCCCAACGCGGTGCAGCTGGTGAAGACCACCCCCCTCAAGCTGTCTCCGCTGCCCCCCATCCCTGACACCATCAAAGAGGTCATCTATGACATGCTCAACGCCCTGGCCGCCTACCACGCACCTGAAGAGGGTAAGACCCTCACACAAGCACCCTATCCCAATTTGTGTTTCCTCGGTACCTTGCGTCCTATGTCCTCGCCTCCTTCACTATATTGAACAAGGCCCCTCCCCTCGGTTCTTAATCTCCAATGCATTAGGAGAAGGAGGGGAGGAGAGAGGATGTGAGGAATGAAAAGACATCAATGGATTGAGACAGCAAGCCGTACACCGAGTGTACAAAACATTAAGAGCACCTTCCTAATATTGAGTTGCACCCCCCCCCTTGCCCTCAGAACAGCTTGTGTCAAGTTGATCGTTCTTGATACACACGAGAAACTGTTGGGCGTGAAAAACACAGCAGTGTTGCAGTTCTTGCCACAAACCGGTGCTTCTGCCACCTACCTCCACACCCTGTTCAAATGCACTTAAAGCTTCTGTCTTGCCAATTCACCCTMTGAATGACACAAATACACTATCCATGTCTCAATTGTCTCAAGGCTTAAAAATCCTTCTTTAACCTGTCTCCTCCCCTTCATCTACACTGATTGAAGTGGATTTAACAAGTGACATCAATAAGAGATCATAGCTTTCACCTGGTCAGTCTATGTAATGGAAGCAGCAGGTGTTCCTGCTACACGTGTGTAAAGTGAAAGGTTCTGTGGGCTAACTTCCTGTGTGTCTCTTGTGTAGCTGAGCGTCCAGAGGAGCCTGCTGTGGYGGTGCCCGGGGGGCAGGACCTGTGTCAGATCCTCCAGGACGATGATGTCTACCAGCAGTACAGACTCACCAGACAGGGCAGTGACTTCGACTCACAGTCCGCTTTCCACATCAACGTAAGTGGCTGGCTGGCTGTTTGTGAGAGTCCTTCTGGCCATGGTCCTGTTTCAGTAGTGGATACACTAGCGAAACGTTTTGCAACAGAAAACAGAAGTGTTCTTATTGGAAGTTTAGGTTATACCTCTCCGTTTCAAAATGTTTTCCCACCGACTGAACAGGGCCCAAGAGTGAGTATTATCAATGGAAACATATTAATATGTATGTTTTGAAAACTGCTGTATTAGTCTAGATATTGTAAATAATATTTTCTCCATCTCTCCTCGTTCTCTCAGGCCCAGGTGTTTACTGCTGATGGTGCTGTGGCTGACTCCTCTCAGTCTGGCACGCCCCAGGGAGAAGGTGAGGCACTCCCTCCCTGCTCTTCACCTCCAGCCTCTACTGGTATTGACTACATTTACATCCTTACACTTCTTCCTTTTGTTTGATTACATTTTAGGATGAAAATATACAATATAGTGTGTTTACACAAAATGTATGAAAAAGGATTTTGTCACGACTGCATCCTTAAAAATGTCTTCTAACAACCTCTCTGCCTCTACTTTATCCCAACTCCTCTCTTCTTTATCCCCTCCGTACATTTCCCTCTCATCTCCTCTCCCCAGCCTCTACTCCAGAGGAGATGCGTGAGGAGAAGAAGGAGGTGGAGGGTGAGAACGGAGCCAGCTCAGAGGAGGGTAAGGGGGCCAAGGCTAAGGCCTCCAAGCCCCTGATGCCCACCTCCACCATCCTGCGTCTCCTGGCAGAGCTGGTCAGGTCCTAYGTGGGCATCGCCACCCTCATAGCATCCTACTGCTACACGGCCGGACAGTCTGAGCTCATCAAGGAGGTGGGTTGGTTCGCCTGGACAAAACTTAAATTTTTCGAAGTCTATTTGTATTGAGATTTTTACTACTGTAATACATTTAGCATTAAGAACCCAAAGGGATCAAAGCTTGAAGTTTCCCCAACTCTGTCCTCGGGACCCCCAGAGATGCACGTTTTGTTTTTTTACCTAACACTACACAGCTGATTCAAGTGATCGGAGCTGGATGATTAGGTCATTATATTATCAGCTGTGTAGATGCAAGGGCAAAAACCAAAACGTGCAGCCGGTGGGATCCTGAGGCTCGAGTTGGGGAAACCCTGCTTTCAGTACTTGAAAATGCGTTCACAAACTCCTGTTCAACTCTTCCCATCCCTGTGTTGCCGTAGCCTTTACTTGAACACGAAACAGAATGCAAATTCACATGAGCACCACAATGCCTACTCCACCCATGCTCTACCAAGGTTTTTCATCACACTTTGATCTTGTACAGTAGCTATGTTGGTCCATTGTACTTCAAACAACTTGTGTAGGCAGGTTGATTGTGGATTCAAACCTTCTCAAATAGCCTAATTCAAACTCTTAGCGGAGGTGCTCCCACAATAATGTSARTTTGTACTGCATACAATGTAAAGTGTTGGCTTTTTCACACACCAAAAGCTTTGCTACTTACAAGATTGAGTAAGCTGTTTTGTCTTGTAGTGATGTGGTGTCTGCCTGTATTTCCTTAAACCTTTATTTTGGCAATACATGTCAATATTTCATAACATGTTTTTTTGGTCCGTAGGTGTCCAACATAACAGCAGGTGGTGGTGTTGTACACAGTCACTCATATAGATATCGAGGTCTTTACAGCCTGTCTGCATTCCTGTTTTCTTTCATCATTAGCTTACCTGTGTAATGCTGACATCAGCTCAGAACCACTTGTTTTATCGATTGCTGTGCTCTGTCAAATGTATATTTAGTCTAAAATGTGTATTTCTATTTGTAATAGATTGACACTATAATACATTTACACTAGGCCTGTATCTAAAAATACATACAGCCTAATGAGACGTGCATACATAATGTTAATTCGGAAAGTGTTCAGACCCCTACACCTTTTCCACATTTTGTGACGTTACAACCTTATTCTAACATTGATTAGGTAAACAAACAATTTAATCTCCACATAATACCCCATAATGACAAAGGAAAAACATGTTTCTAGATTATTTTTCAAATGTATAAAAAAAACGGATCACATTTACATAAATACTCAGACCCTTTACTCAGTACTTTGTTCACGCACCTTTGGCAGCGATTACAGCCTCGAGTCTTTTTGGGTATGACGCTACAAGCTTGGCACCTGTATTTGGGAAGTTTCTCCTATTCTTCTCTGCAGATCCTCTCAAGCTCTGTCAGGTTGAATGAGGAGCGTCGCTGCACAGTTATTTTCAGGTCTCTTCAGAGATGTTAGATCGGGTTCAAGTCTGGGCTCTGGCTGGGCCACTCAAGGACATTCAGAGACTTGTCTCGAAGCCACTCCTGCGTTGTCTTGGCTGTGTGCTTAGGGTCGTTGTCCTGTTGGAAGATGAACCTTCGCCCCAGTCTGAGGTCCTGAGCGCTCTGGAGCAGGTTTTCATCACACATCTCTCTGTACTTTGCTCCGTTCATCTTTCCCTCGGTACTGACTAGTCTCCCAGTCCCTGCTGCTGAAAAACATCCCCACAGCATGATGCTGCCACCACCATGCTTCACCATAGGGATGGTGCCAGGTTTCCTCCAGACGTGACATTGTGATATTCAGGCTGAAGAGTTTTATCCTGGTGTCATCAGACCGGTGAATCTTGTTTCTCATGGAGTCTTTAGGTGCCTTTTTGGCTATCTGACCAAAAAGGAGAGTAATGGATGACCTGGCCTCCACAATCACCTGACCTAAACCCAATTTGAGATGGTTTGGCATGAGTTGGACCGCAGAGTGAAGGATAAGCAGCCAATAAGTGCTCAGCATATGTGGGAACTCCTTCAAGACTGTTGGAATAGCATTCCAGGTGCAATTGCTACTGAGAGATACAGAGGCTTTAGTGATAAAAGCTGTCCATGGCAAGGGGCTACGATGACAATCTCTTATCTAATTTAATTAATATTTAGTTGCCACAAAAGGAGAACTTTTTTAAGACCATCCTTATAACCCTTTTAACCCTTTATTCTCTATCTGAGGATACCACAGAAGTGTGCAAAGCTGTCAAGGCAAAGGGGGGCTACTATGAAGAATCTCAAATATAAAATATATTTTGATTTAACACTTTTTTGGGTGCTACATGATTCCTTATGTGTTATTTCATAGTTTTGATGTCTTCACTATTATTCTACAATGTAGAAAATAGTCAAGATAAAGAAAAACCCTTGAATGAGTAGRTGTTCTAAAAWTKTTGACTGCTRCTGTATTTTTATTTATGTAGTAGCAGGACACTGTGAATTCCATTATTCCACTGAAGAGTATGAATAAATCTAATCAGTCACGTGGGCCGAATTTAACCGGTGTAGACCTTACAGTGAAATGCTTACTTACGAGCCCCTAACCGACATTGCAGTTTCAAGAAATACAGATAAAAGTAACAAGTAATTAAAGAGCAGCAGTAAAAAATAACAATATATACAGGGGGGTGYCAGTTAGTTGAGGTAGTATGTACATGTAGGTAGAGGTAAAGTGACTATGCCTAGATGACAACAGAGTGTGGCAGTGGTGTCGGGAATGGGAGCAATGCGAATAGTCTGGGTAGCCATTTGACTAGATGTTCAGGAGTCTTGTGGCTTGAGGGTAGAAGCTGTTTAGAAGCCTCTTGGACCTAGATTTGGCGCTCTGGTACCGCTTGCCGTGTGGTAGCGRGGAGAACAGTCTATGACTAGGGTGGCTGGAGTCTTTGACAATTTTTAGGGCCTTCCTCTGACCACTGCCTGGTATAGAGGTCCTGGATGGCARGAAGCTTGGCCCCAGTGATGTACTGGGCTAATCGCACTACCCTCTAGTGCCTTGCTGTCGGTGGCCGAGCAGTTGCCATACCAGGCAGTGATGCAACCAGTCGGGATGCTATCGATGGTGCAGCTGTAGAACCTTTTGATGATCTGAGGACCCATGCCAAATCTTTTCAGTCTCCTGAGGGGAATAGGTTTTGTTGTGCCTTCTTCRCGACTGTCTTGGTGTGCTTGGACCATGTTAGTTTGTTGGTGATGTGGCCACCAAGGAACTTGAAGCTCAACTTGCTCCACTCAACCCCGTCGATGAGAATGGGGGGGTACTCGGTCCTCTTTTTCCTGTAGTCCATAATCTCCTTTGTCTTGATCACGTTGAGGGACAGGTTGTTGTCCTGGTACCACACGGCCAGGTCTCTGACCTCCTCCCTATAAGTCTGTTTGAGATTGTTTGAATCCTAAGCAACCTGCCTACTAGTGCTGACTGATTAGTGCTCCTGTAGGTCGCTAAGATGTTAGCGTTGTCAGAAATGCTACAGAAGGTTAAACGTTGTTAGTTCTTAATGGACRGAAATAAGCATGTGAGAGTGATAAATTATACATTCATTAACTTTTGCCCCTACAAACTTATTCAGTCCGAAAGGTGGCAAGTCTAATCGTCACTTTATGGACCCTGTATTCTCGTTCTTATCTGACACCTAGATAGTGAGCTAGGTCGGGGCAAGACATTGTCTTTTTTCTTCATGCTATTGACCCTGTTAAACGTCCGGGTATGTGGTTCTCGGTAACAGCCCAATGGCTAATGACGAGGGCAGGGAGCGTCTACGACATTGGTGTCATGTTGTCTTAGATATAATGTTAGGGAGATGTGAATTTAACATTGAGCTTCAATCAAAGGCTATTGTTGCGCTGACTGGCATTATGTATACGTTTGTCCAGTAAGTTCCTCAGTATTGTCCCGACTCTAGTCCTCTCCTGGCCTTTGTGCTGGACCACCCAGCGRTCCAACTCTACTTTTCTCTCTCCCTGTGCTGCACCGTTCTATATTTGTTGGGTATAATACTTGTCCTCCTGACTCACTTTGCTTTCTCTCTCCCCCCCTGCAGGACTGTAGTGTCTTAGCCTTCGTGCTGGACCACCTGCTGCCCCACACCCAGAGCTCTGAGGATAAGGACACCCCTGCCCTGGCACGTCTGTTCCTGGCCAGCTTGGCAGCCGCCGGCACAGGCACCGACGCGCAGGTGGCTCTGGTCAACGAGGTGAAGGCCGCACTCAGCCGGGCGCTGGCCATGGCAGAGGGCACGGAGAAACACGCCAGGTGTGTGTGAGAATTGTGTGTGTCAACCTTGCGGCGGTGCGTGCTATGCCACTGCTTATAGCAATCAGTTAAGTATAACTGTAAGAAGTCTTAAGACGTGTAAAATAAATGATATCCAGGTCAGGGCTCYAGCTATGCATTTGGTTTGCTAACTTGCTAGCTAAGTAGCTACAGCAGAGACAATCAATCCCCTCCTGGATCAAGATCCCTGTTGCCTAAAATTGTTTTGTGCGTACATTTTTTTATATCGATATAGAAATAGTKCCTCTTGTGWACACTTCTGGTAATACCGTATACCCTGGTATGGTACAGAAACGGTATGACGGTATGAACATCTGTATACAGCCCAACCCTAATAGATATCACTGTTATGTACTAATATAGCCATCAGAGCCAGTTAATGCTTCAACTTTATTATGCAGTTTATAATAAAGATTTACTGACCCCCCCTCCCAGGCTCCAGGCAGTGATGTGTATCATCAGCACCATCATGGAGTCGTGTCCGTCCACCTCTAGCTTCTACAGCACGGCAGCAGCCAAGACGCAGCACAACGGCATGAACAACATCATACGTCTCTTCCTCAAGAAGGGACTGGTTAACGACCTGGCTAGAGTACCACACAGCCTCGACCTGTCCAGGTACACACACCTCTGATGCTCTCAAACCCCTCACGCAGGTTTCACATTCACCCTCTCGGATGATTCACATTCACCCTCTCTCGGAGGATTCACACTCACCCTCTCTCGGAGGATTCACACTCACCCTCTCTCGGAGGATTCACACTCACCCTCTCTCGGAGGATTCACACTTCACCCTCTCTCGGAGGATTCACACTCACCCTCTCTCGGAGGATTCACACTCACCCTCTCTCGGAGGATTCACACTCACCCTCTCTCGGAGGATTCACATTCTCTCGGAGGAGTCACATATAAGAAAAGGTTATTGTTCTCAAACAATTGCAGTGCGCACATGGAGCGGGCTTTTCTGTCTTGCGTGTAAAAGTGATCATTTGAAATGAAGACTTAATTGGTAACTTTACTTTACTTGTGTAACTTTACTTGTGATAGGCCTACAAACCTTAATGTGCTCTGTTCCTTGCTCCTCCCACCGATAGAGAGAGAGAACATTGCATGGCTGCTTGTGTGGCAAGCAAGTAGGAGTTATCTAATCAATGGAAGATGGAATTAAAATGACTGTATTGAATGTGAAATGAGAAGATTACAACAACCAAAAGCCAACCGGTGGGCTGCTATTTATAATCCGAACGGAGTTGTTGCTTTTAGCTGTAGGTTGGGTAGAAGTGCAGTAACGTTATGTAGGCTAGCCTCAATTAGCCTAGCTAGCTAGGTTTTTTTTATATTTTTTATTTTATTTTTATCCCCTTTTCTCCCCGATTTTCGTGGTATCCAATCGCTAGTAATTACTATCTTGTCTCATCGCTACAACTCCCGTACGGGCTCGGGAGAGACGAAGGTCGAAAGTCATGCGTCCTCCGAAGCACAACCCAACCAAGCCGCACTGCTTCTTAACACAGCGCGCCTCCAACCCCTAACATGGCCAACACGGTGAATGCAGCTCTGAAACCCCTGGAGACTCTGTCCCGTATCGTCAACCAGCCCAGCAGCCTGTTTGGAGGAAAGGGGGATCCAGCAAGAACAAGGCTGAGCACGACACTGTGGGAGCCGCCAGGGACTCAAACAGCACCACACAAGGTACCACAGGTGATACGTTCGTATATATGTGTGTGTGTGTGTGTGTATAAACTCAGCAAAAAAAGGACCTGTCTTTAAAATATAATTCGTAAAAATCCAAATAACTTCACAGTCTTCATTGTAAAGGGTTTAAACACTGTTTCTCATGCTTGTTCAATGAACCATAAACAATTAATGAAGATGCACCTGTGGAACGGTCGTTAAGACACGAACAGCTTTCGGACGGGTAGGCAATTAAGTCACAGTTATGAAAACTTAGGACACTAAAGAAGCCTTTCTACTAACTCTGAAAAACACCAAAAGAAGATGCCCAGGGTCCCTGCTCATCTGCGTGAACGTGGCTTAGGCATGCTGCAAGGAGACATGAGGACTGCAGATGTGGGTAAAGCAATAAATTGCAATGTCTGTATTGTGAGACGCCTAAGACAGAGCTACAGGGAGACAGGACGGACAGCTGATCGTCCTCGCAGTTGGCAGACCACGTGTAACAAAACCTGCACAGGATGTGGTACTCCGAACATCACACCTGCGGAACAGGTACAGGAACAACAACTGCCTGAGTTACACCAAGAATGCACAATCCCTTCATCATTGCTCAGACTGTCCACAATAGACTGAGAGAGGCTGGACTGAGGGCTTGTAGGCCTGTTGTAAGGCAGATCCTCACCAGACATCACCGGCAACAACGTTGCCTATGGGCACTAACCCACCGTCGCTAGATCAGACATTACTGGCAAAAAGTGCCCTTCACTGACGAGTCGCGGTTTTGTCTCACCAGAGGTGATGGTCGGATTTGTGTTTATCGTCGAAGGAATGAGCGTTTACACCAAGCCTATACTCTGGAGCGGGATCGATTTTGGAGGTGGAGGTCTGGGGCAGTGTGTCACCACATCATCGGACTGAGCTTGTTGTCATTACAGTCAAACTCAACGCTGTGCGATATAGGTGAAGACATCCTCTCCCTCATGTGGTACCCTTCCGCAGGCTCATCCTGACATGACCCTCCAGCATGACAATGCCACCAGCCTTACTGCTTGTTCTGTGTGTGATTTCCGCAAGTCCAGGAATGCCAGTGTTCTGCATGGCCAGC
>NC_036847.1:30821402-30885248 GCF_002910315.2 Salvelinus sp. IW2-2015 | reverse complement strand
GAAGAGCCCAGATCTCAATCCCATTGAGCATGTCTGGGACCTGTTGGGGCTAGGGCCATTCCCCCCAGAAATGTCCGGGAACTTGCAGGTGCCTTGGTAGAAGAGTAGGGTAACATCTCATAGCAAGAACTGACAAATCTGGTGCACTCAATGAGGAGGAGATGCACTGCAGTACTTAATGCAGCTGGTGGCAACCCTGGATACTGACTGTTAATTTTGATTTTGACCACCTTTTGTTCAGGGGCACATTATTCAATTTCTGTTAGTCACATGTCTGTGGAAATTGTTCAATTTATGTSTAAGTTGTTGAATCTTGTGTAAATATTTGTATGAACATATGTTCAGTTTGCTGAAAATAAACGCAGTTGACAGTGAGAGGAAGTTTCTTTTTTTGCTGAGTTTGTGTGTGTATTAATATGTATACTGGTTAAGTGTGCCTTGAATTCTAAATGGATCACAGACTGTCACCAGCAAAGCACCATCACACCTCCTCCTCCATGCTTCACTTTGGGAACTACACATGCGGAGATCATCCGTTCACCTACTCTGCGTCTCACAAAGACACGGCGGTTGGAACCAAAAATCTCAAATTTGGGTTCATCAGACCAAAGGACAGATTTCCACTGGTCTAATGTCCATTGCTCRTGTTTYTTGGCCCAAGCAAGTCTCTTCTTATTATTGGTGTCCTTTAATAGTGGTTTCTTTGCAGCAATTCAACCATGAAGGCCTGATTCAGGCAGTCTTCTCTAAACAGTTGAGGTTGAGATGTGTCTGCTATTGAACTCTGAAGAATTTATTTGGGCTGCAATTTCTGAGGCTGGTAACTCTAATGAACTTATCCTCTGCAGCAGAGGTAACTGGGTCTTCATTCCTATGGCGGTCCTCATGAGAGCCAGTTTCATCATAGTGCTTGATGGTTTTTGGGACTGCACTTGAAGGAACTTTCAAAGTCATTGAAATTTTCTGCATTGACTGACCTTCATGTCTTGAAGTAATGATGGACTGTCATTTCTATTTGCTTATTTCAGCTGTTCATGCCATAATATGGACTTAGCCCTATTTGGTAAAATACCATCTTCTGTATACCACCCCTACCTTGTCACAACACAACTGATTGGCTCAAACGTATTAAGAAGGAAAGAAATACTACAAAATGTTTTTTAACAAGGCACACCTGTTAATTGAAATGCATTCCAGATGACTACCTCATAAAGCTGATTGAGAGAATGCCACGAGTGTGCGCAAAGCTGTCAAGGCAAAGGGGTGGCTGCTTTGAAGAATCTGAAATATAAATAATATTTTGATTTGTATAACACTTTTTGGATTACTACGTGCTTCCATATGTATTATTTCATAGTTTTGATGTCTTCACTATTATTCTACAATGTTGAAACTAGTAAAAAATAAAGAAAAACCCTTGAATGAGTAGGTGTATCCATCTTCTGACCGGTACACACTCTACATGGTCAAAAGTATGTGGACACTCCTTCAAATTTGTGGATTTGGCTATATCAGCCATAACTGTAGCTGACAGGTGTATAAAATTTAGCACACAGCCATGCAATCTCCATAGACAAACATTGGTAGTAGAATGGCCTTATTGAAGAGCTCAGTGACTTTCAACGTTGCACTGTCATAGGATGCCAGCTTTCCAACAAGTCAGTTCGTCAAATTTTGTCCCTGCTAGAGCTGCCCAGGTCAACTTTAAGTGCATTTATTGTGAAGTAGAAACATCTAGGAGCACCAACGGCTCAGCCTCAAAGTCGTAGGCCACACAAGCTCACAGAACGGGACCGCTGAGTGCTGTAGCACATAAAAATGATCGGTCCTCGGTTTCAACACTCACTACCGATKTCCATACTGCCTCTTGAAGCTATGTCAGCACGAGCTGTTTGTCTGGAGCTTCATCAAATGGGTTTCCATGGCCGAGCAGCCACACACATGCGTAAGATCACCATGCSCAATACCAAGCTTCGACTGGAGTGGTGTAAAGCTCGACGCCATTGGACTCTGGAGCAGTGGAAATGCGTTCTCTGAATCACGCTTCACCATCTGGCAATCCGACGGACGAATCTGGGTTTGGTGGATGCCAGGAAAACTCTACCTGCTCGAATGCTTAGTGCCAACTGTCAAGTTTGGTGGAGAAGGAATAATGGTCTGTGGCTGTTTTTCATGGTTTGGGCTAGRCCCCTTAGTTCCAGTGAAGGGAAATCTTAATGTTACAGCGTACAATGACATTCTAGACGATTTTGTGCTTCTAACTTTGTGGCATCAGTTTGGGGAAGGCCCTTTCTTGTTTCAGCATGACAATGCCCCCATGCACAAAGTGAGGTCTGTACAGAAATGGTTTGGAAGAACTTGACTACCCTGCACAGAGCCCTGACCTCAACCCCATCAAACATCTTTGGGATGAATTTGATCGCAGACTGCGAGTCAGGCCTAATCCCCCAACATCAGTGTCCGACCTTAATAATGCTGTTGTGGCTGAATAGAAGCAAGTCCCCACAGCAATGTTCCAGCATCTAGTGGAAAGCCTTCCCAGAAGAGTGGAGGCTGTTATAGCATCAAAGTTGGGACCAACTCCATATTAATGCCCTTGATTTTGGAATGAGATGTTCAACGAGCAGGTGTCCACATACTTATATATATATATATAAAATTACACTCGCACACATTTTAAATGCTTGATTTGAATCCACCAAAAAAAAGGATCCAAACATTTCAAAGGTCCCTGTATGCATGGCACGCAAGGGTACAGAAAGCACGCCCTTCTCCCAAACAGCTAGGCTGCCCAYGACAGCTGAAACAGAGCAGTACCTAGCCAATTGCTTTGCCCTCGTTTTTGTCAGTCCCTCAATCTGGAGGCCACTCCCTGCAAGCCTGTGTACATGGCCGAGACTGCCAAATATCAGCACCACCAGCTGGCACCTCCACCCGAGGCTGTCCCAGCATGCCACAAGGGGCTGGTACAGAAGCGGCTTCTCAGCCAAGGCCTGTTCCATGTAGCCGTCCAATGACCAGCCCACTTCCAAAATGAGCACCTCTCCTGGCCTCTACCCACAACAATATCTGGCACACAGGAAAACATCATAAACCTCAAACCAGCTTCCCCTTACACAAGAATGTTTATGCATGTGTGCTGTTGGTGACATTACTTTTCTCACCTTGCTGGCTATCAGGTCAACAAAGTGGTCATGTTTAGCAATGTATTAATCCTTGCATTAACATACACACACACGTTCGCACTCATAAACACACATACACATGTACTAACAAATATGGTCACACTACACACAAACACATACTCCACAGAAGCAAAGGGAAATGGAAAGGCCTAATTTGGACTGTTCTAGGCTTATCGTTCCGTTCATCTTACTGGATCCATGTTCGTTGCAGGTGACTCGGTTGAGGGGACTCTGGTCGAGGGCAGTCACAGGGTCCAAGGGACAGACAGTGACCTGATGGAYGGAGAGACGGAGGGAGACACAGTRGTCATCGCTGGACAGCCGGAGGTGCTCAGCACCACAGCCATGCAGGTAGAGAACGAGCTGGTGGATCTGATAGACGAGCTGTTGGAGAGAGATGCCGGTGCCGTCAACAGCTCCATTATCGGTAAGCAAAGCAGCCTGCTGTCCAGGACTCTGTTCAGAAGGGTGAAACGTTACAAAACCATCAGGTAGAATTTTTTTTTTTGTAGAATAGCTGATTGTCTGTCGTGCAGAATTGGGCAAATGTTCTACTCTTTCGCATACATCTCTATTGGAAAGATTGTTAACGTTTCACCCCTCTGAATACACCACTGGGCTCATCATACTGATATGGGATGGTGTCAATTGAAAGGGGCGGGCACATACAATGCAGTCTTGATGGCTTAATTTTTTATATTTTGTTATATCGGTTTTGTCACTCAGTGGGACGTGGTAGCGGTGAGGACGAATCACAAGAGGACGTRTTGATGGATGAGGCGCCATCCAATATCAGTCAGGCGTCTACTCTACAGACCAACAGAGAAGGTAGGTGCTGGCGCTGATGGTTTCTTTTCACGTTGTCCTCCATGATTCCCACAGTTATGGTGGATGCGTAACCAGGCCRGCACAGTATAGCTYRGCTCGGATCTGTCATAAAGATACATTAAATTACTATTTCATTTGTTATATTCAGTACTATGGGGTTATTAGTGTGAAAAGGGTTGAAGTGTGTTGGGTCTCTCCATCTGTCCTTTACTGTCTCTCCATCTCACCTTCCAACTCTCCTTCACTGTCCTCCATCGACCCTTCACTGTTCTCTCCATCTCACCCTCCAACTCCTTCACTGTCCTCCATCTCACACTCCAACTGTCCGTCTTTTCCTATCGTAGACTCTATGAACATCCTGGAGCCTGAGGATGAGGAGCACACGCAGGAGGAAGACTCCAGCGGCAGCAATGATGATGAAGACAGCCAAGATGAAGAGGAGGAGGAAGAAGAGGAAGAGGAGGAGGACCAGGTGAGGAAAAGGGAGTGTTTTTGGTGTTTGTGTAACAAATAACCATACTTGACTAGTAACCTTTTTTGAGACCTGAGGAGTTGAATTGGCTCCGGTTTTATGGGCCAATATAGGGAAGATCTGGTTGTGAACCCGCTCGGTCCCATTTGAACGGTCTCCATTTACTTTTTAGAGTTAGTTTTACACTATGTAATGTAAGAAAAATATTCCATGTTCTCTTTCTCTCAGGATGATGAAGAAGGTGATGAGGATGATGATGATGAAGGGTCRGAGATGGAGCTGGATGAAGATTTCCCAGACATCAACGCTGCGCCACACATTCGCTTCGAGAGGTTTGACCGCGATGATGATCTCATCATCGAGTTTGACAACATGTTCTCCACCACCGGTGAGTCATCTTGGTGTTTTATTCGTCTTTGTTTTTAATATATGGATAGATTTAGAAGGCAATTTATGTTATTGGCCTGGGCCCATATTTTAAAGCTTCTTGGTTTAGGAGTGCTAATTTAGGATTAGTACCCCCTGTCAATCATATTCTTTTTAATCTGAAAGGCAGAACTGATCCTAGATCAGCACTCCTACTCAGATGCTTTATGAGTACGATCCCTGATATCTCCAAGTAGATTTCTAGTCTCTCTTCGAAATCCTCTTTAACAACTAAGACTACAGACACACAGCCTTACCAATAGCTGGATTAGCTATGTAGCTATAGTAATATATAGCCTAGATTATGATAACCATGTAACGGTATGTAGAATGACGGGGTTGTGTCACTACGTGTCCCCCTAATGTCTGCAACTGTTCTCTCTGTTTATCATGTTCCCATCAGCTGACATCCCTCCCTCCCCAGGCAACATCCCCAGCTCCCACCCCCTGATGGTGCGTCATGCCGACCACGGCTCCTTAACGCTGGGCGGAGCGGGCACCAACAACCGTCTAGCGCAAGGCATGGGTCGCAGCCAGAGAACGCTACGCCAGCTCACCGCCAACACGGGCCACACCATACACGTCCACTACCCTGGGAACAGACAGCCCAACCCCCCACTCATCCTGCAGAGGTGAGACCGATGCTACAGTGAATGAATAGATGAATTAATGGGACTTTTCCTTGATTCKGTCAAATACTTCAGCTGCCTTTTGATTTAGTTTGCCAGGTACAAAGGGATCTTTGGAATAGTCCTCAAGTTCATAGTCCAAGCAAAATCAATCGCACCTCATAAACAAAGTATTGACACTAGTTGCTTTATTGATGTTTGACCCAGGTCCATTTCTAAGGAGGTCATGTCTGTGTATGTGGGTGGGTTTAAAGAGAATACTAAGATTATATATATGCCTGTGCCTTCCCTCTCCTCTAGACTGCTGGGTCCCAGTGCTGCAGCAGACATCCTGCAGTTGTCCAGCTCTCTGCCACTGCAGTCCCGCGGCCGTGCCCGACTCCTGGTGGGCAACGAGGACGTGCACATCATCGCCCGATCTGACGACGAGCTACTGGACGACTTCTTCCATGAGCAGAGCAGCACCGGAGGACAAGCAGGTAGGACACTCAATCACTGTCCACGCTGCTCTATGGGGCCGCTTTACCAGACCCATGTTAAGCCTAGTCCTGGATGTGGAAATACTTTCATTGGAGATTAAGTCCAGGACAAGTAGGAATCTCTGTGGGGAACGGTGTCCTAAGGGCTTAGTCTGTGCTAGTAGCCCCAGTCAAAGCTTTGATTTGCATTTCGTTGAATTGCTCGTAATTCTGTTTGTATCCTGTCTTTCCAGGCACTCTGTCCAGTATCCCCACTGCCTTAACCCGATGGACTGATGAGTGTAAAGTGCTGGATGCTGAGAGCATGCACGACTGTGTCGCAGGTATTTCACATCTACTAGTCTGCTATTGGACTGACACATGATTATTGTATTCCCTGATTCTCATATTGTTGTTGAATCATGCAGTCACACACAGTATACTTCACCCCTCTAACCCCACCCCTCTATCTCTCKCTCTCCTTCCCAGTGGTGAAGGTTCCTATCCTGCAGCACCTGGAGACTCTGAGAGACGAGGAGCTGGAGGAGAGGAGGGAAAAGAGACGGAGACAGCTGGCTGAGGAAGAGGAGGCTAAGCAGAACGACAGAAGAACAGGGGGAGAGGAGGCCAGGGAACAGAGTCTACAGGGCTCAGGACTGGGGACGGTCAACGGTGCTGCTGGAGAGACCACTGCTGGTACTGCCACTTTGTTTTGAAATGCCTTTATTTGTAATATTGCTTTTACCGGATTCATCAAGTTTGAAGCTCTAACTTGTAAACAATTTTGCTCAAGTGAATTATTTTCAGATAATGTTCTGGTCATTTTCAGTGTATTATTGTTCTGTGCATGTGTTTAGTAGCCTAACCCAAACCCTCTGGACCCTTCTGAAGCCAGTGGACAGACGGGCGGACGGACAGATTAGCGGGCTGTGGGCTGAGGTAGTAGTTTGTATAGTTTTAGGATCACACCAGATCTGGGAGATGACTATACAGTCTACTGTCTTTCCCACGGCAACGCCATAGCGACMCAACTATTACCATGGAAACAACAGGACTGCCGTCTTATTGATCAATAAAATTTGATTGATTTAGGCGGTTACTCTGSAATTGATGGTTGAAAAACATGTTACTGTGACAGTATTACGTAATATTATATGTCTATGTTGTAATGTGCTTGTGTCCTCTTGTTGTACGGCTGGAACCCTTCTATGGCTGTGCTGTGGTGAGGTAGTAAGTTGTGTTGTTGTTGGGGATCAGGATAGTGCGCCCCGTACGGGAGATAACTATACAACTTACTGCCTTCCTCAGTGCTGCCCAACAACATCTCACAGCAATCTCACTGATGTCATTGTTACCTCTCTGACTCGGGGCTCCTCAAACCTCTGCTTGAATACCACAGCCAGTTCCCCTGATAAAATCTACAGTACTAGCACACCTGTAGGATCTGCTGTAACTGAAGTAGTGAACCTATTGCTCCCTATTGAGTTAGTTTGACTCATCTCCTGTTCTGTGTGTTGTCCCAACAGTGACATCAAGTGAACCTATTGCTCAAAATCGGAACTGTTTGTCAGTTGTACCCTCTGTTCTGTGTGTCTTCCCTGGTTCAGAAGGTGAGCCCCAGGGCAGTGGGGTGTCCTGTCTGGATCCCCCCAGGGTCTCAGAAGGCTTCCTCACCGCGCCCCCTTCAGGAGAGGTCACCCCCACCACCCCAGCCCCCCACGAACAGGCCCTGGTCTCCCTGGAGACYGCCATCAGCCAGCAGGTCCACCAGCCAATCGCAGATCTGCTCCTGGCCGAGTCGCATGCCAATTCGCTGGTCACACTAGCGGGGGCGGGTCTTCCTGACCTGACGGCTTCATCCGATAGGCTGAACTGTGAAGCTGAGGCATCCCAGATGGAAATGTCCCCGGCGCCCCCTATTGGTGAGAGAGGAGAGATGATGRATGGAGGCAGGGAAGGTAGACTAGCGTTGGAACTGTAAAAACTATCGGCATGTTCGTTTTAGCTCGCCCCCAGCACCGGTTGGCCGAGTTTGCACATTTGAAACCATTCCACTCTATCACAGTGTGATTTCATGAGCAGCGAGGACACATATCTTGTATTTTCAGTGGTGCTGTTGACCAATCTGTCTTTTAAATATACCCGTCCATGGCTAACTACACATTGCTTCACAGTGTTGTGCTAGTGTAGATATCGGAACAAAGCAGGTGTAAATGCAACCACATTGTTTTTCCCAGGATGTTGTCATCAGCCTATAAAGAGAGGTGCTTATTGTATCAACATTTTGCTCCTCTTCCTTGTCCTCTCCTCCCCTGTCTTGCCCGCACCAGCCTCCCTGAGTCCAGACATCGTGGARACCTCTGAGCCTGCAGCGGTGGGCGTGTCACAATTGGAAGGGTCTCCCATGGATACCAGTAGCCCCGTCTCTGCCACGCAGGAAGAGCCCAACCCTGCCCAGGCTGTCCATCTGTCTCAGGAGCTGTCTGGGAGTGGAGACAGCGGGGTGACGGACACGCACACAGACGCAGAGACCGGGTGAGGGTCTTAGAAGACAATACGAACGATACATTCCAAATTTGAACCCAAGCCCTTCTTTAGCTCTAGAAGATTTAGATAGGTTTATATCAAACATGATACATTCTACCTCACCTGTCAGAGGGCAACATGGAGCTACTACTGTTCCATATTGCTTATATCAATGGCAGAGACTCTGAGGGAAAGATGAGCTAAACAAAACAATTTTTCTCATGCCAAGCCATTTGCCCCCTCCCTCTCTCTCCTCCCTCCCTCTGTAGCTCCACCACTGTCTCCACCCCTGGAGAGACCATGCCCCTGAGTGACCGTGCCAACAGCCAATCCCAGGCCATCCAGGAAGAGCCACTCCCATCCACCAGCAATGAGGATGAGGACCCACTGGCAGGTAAGATGAGTCTCATTGGTTGTTTCTGTCCCTCTCCCTCAGTGGTGGGCATCCAACACTATTCTAAAGTGCCTGATTGTACTGCTCACCTGTTGCACAACTGGCTCCCTGATTGTACTTCATACTGTCGCCCCTCTCTCTGTCCAGGCATCAGTCTACCAGAGGGTGTTGACCCTGTCTCTTATACACATCTGGCATCAGTCTACCAGAGGGTGTTGACCCGTCCTTCTTGGCAGCTCTCCCAGAGGACATCCGTCGTGAGGTGCTCCAGAACCAGCTGGGTATTCGACCCCCGGCGCGCCCCCCTGCCTCCTCCACCCTCCCCTCCACCACCACCCCAGTACTAGGAGGAGGACCCGGGGTCACGGAGGTCAGCCCTGAGTTCCTGGCTGCCCTGCCACCTGCCATACAGGAAGAGGTGAGGAACAAAATTTAGGACTATTGAATTATTTTGTTATTTAACCAGCCATGTAGTTGTAGGACTGAACTGTGTAAGAATTATTTTGAAGACGTTATGAATTCTCAATAAAGMCTTTATATATTGTTTAACTTATTTTGGTTTAAAGTGGTATAGTTCTAGATGGTGTCTAGAAGCCTCCAAGTCTGTCGAACCTGCCTCTTCCCCTCCCTTATCCATGTCTTTCTCTCTCCCCTTCTCGCTCCCCCAGGTGCTGGCGCAGCAGAGGGCAGAGCAGCAGCGTAGAGAGCTGTCCCAGCAGCCCACGCAGGGCGACACTCCCCTGGACCCTGTCACCTTCATCCAGACCCTCCCMTCGGAGCTGCGTCGCTCCGTCCTGGAAGATATGGAGGACAGCGTGCTGGCAGTGATGCCCCCGGACATCGCCGCCGAGGCAGCCGCGCTGCGCCGCGAGCAGGAGGTGAGTGTAAGATTCGTTTTTCTACACACTATCACCAAGTAACACAACTGTGCCAACCCACGTAGAATTTCTTCGATAAAAAACAGATTTGATCAAATACTGTTTTGGCTACATCATATGCTTAGATGTAAAACATGAGAAACYCCTTATTATATGCAGTTATTTCATCATTGCATTGATTGTAAATTTGATATCAACAGGCTCGTCAGAGACAGCTGATGCACGAGAGGCTATTTGGCCATAGTTCCAGCTCGGCCTTGTCGGCCATCTTGAGGTCGCCTGCGTTTACTAGCCGCCTGGGGGGAAACCGAGGAGTACAGTACACCCGCCTAGCCGTGCAGAGAGGAGGGACCTTCCAGATGGGAGGAGGGGCCAACCACAGCAGGTGAGAGGGACAGGATTGTTGGTGAAGGGAGAATGTGTCTGTGTGATGTTTTAAGGAGAAGGCATGGTCTTAAGGTTCCGTCTAACGTGTCCTCTGTCCTCTCCCCAGGCCGTCCAGTTCCAGTGTGGACTCTCTGCTGCGTCTGCGCGGTCGTCTGCTCCTGGACCACGAGGCCTTGTCCTGTCTCCTGGTCCTCCTCTTCGTAGACGAACCCAAACTCAACACCAGCCGTCTGCACCGCGTGCTCCGCAACCTGTGCTACCACTCCCAGACGCGTGGCTGGGTCATCCGCAGTCTCCTCTCCATCCTGCAGCGGAGCAGCGAGAGTGAGGTGTGTGTCGAGACCACCCGCCTGGAAGACGCCAGAGGCAAGCGGACCGCCGGCGGTCAGGGAGGTYACGGAGGGAGTAAAGGATCTACGACCACAGCTACCGCTGCCTCCTCCCTCTCCTCCTCTTCCTCCTCCTCTCTGGAGTTGATCAACAGGGTGGAGTCTCGTAGCTCCTCCCAGCTCTCTTGGCTGTCCGTTTCCATGGACGCGGCTCTAGGCTGCCGCACAAACATTTTCCAGATCCAACGGGCGTCGGGGCGGAAGCACGCCGACCGGCACTCTGCTGGGGGGRCGTCAGGAGGGCCCGGGGGGACCCTGGGAGGAGGGGTACAGGGGGTTACAGCTGGGGTGACGTGTCCAGGGGGAGGAGGGTCGACTGTACACATCCACCCCCAAGCCGCCCCTGTGGTCTGTCGACACGTACTGGATACTCTTATCCAACTGGCCAAGGTAGGAGACAGTTTAGTGCTGGATGGGTGGTGAACATGGTACTTCTCAGGGAAAGTGGGTCTGGAATCTGTATCAGTCATTCATTTTAGGGCTCAGACCAGAGCCTTTSTATGTCTTGGTCTTTAACTCTATTTTTTTTTTACTTTGAAAGTGGGTTTCAAAATGTTATGGAAATAGTGAATTGTCAATGCGATGTCTCTCAATTAGTCCAGGTCATTAACCTTGTGTTTTACTCTCCTATCGCCAGGTGTTCCCCAGTCACTTCACCCAGCAGCGCTGTAAGGACCTGCTCTCCTCCTCCACCTCTGATCTGGACTCCCGTCTGTGTGCTGCTGCCTCCATCGTTACTGGAACAGCAGGAGGAGGCTCTAGATCTACCCAGACTAATACCTGCTCCACTCCCTCCTCAGCCCAGAACTCCCTGGGCGGGGGTGCCTGTGGAACGGCCATCACCCCCCAGTCCCTGGGCATCTCCACCGACTTCTGGGACCTGCTGGTGAAACTGGACAACATGAATGTGTCRAGGAAAGGCAAGGCCTCCATGAAGACTGTTCCCCTAGGGGCAGGAGGGGAGGCCGAGGGGGCTCAGTACAGCCTGGAGGCCTCTCCGCTGGGCCAGCTGATGAATATGCTGTCCCACCCAGTGATACGACGCTCCTCCCTGCTCACCGAGAAGCTGCTGCGTCTCCTGTCCCTCATCTCCATCGCCTTGCCTGATAATAAGGCTACTGAAGTCCCAGCTGGACACCAGACGCCGCAGTCTACCACCGCCGGAGCTGGCAATCCCGCCACTGCCACCAGTGCAGCAGCAACAGCCGGTGCTCCGGGCTCTGTCTCAGCCTCTGCTCAGGGGATCACTGTAGGGGTGGTAGTTCCAGCTCAGGGTTCATCTTCCACAGCTATAGTGTCCATACCCACTTCTACTGGAGCCAGCGCAACCGGTGAGAAAGCACCGCAGCTTCACTTTAGAAGCAATACACTGACATCAGTTTATCAGAGTGGGATAAGATGAGATTAACTTTGTCACCAAGGGGAGTTTGGGCTTGTCTACCCGTCACGCAATACTAATAGTGTCAATGTTTATCTTTGTGAACGCAACAAGGTAACGCACCATAATAGAAGACTATAATGATGTGTGTGTGATGTGATTGTGTTTTGTCTCAACAGGGAAGCATCGAGCGACCGTGCTCTGTATTGAAAGTGACACCAAGCTTGCCTCCACTGGACTCACTGAGAAACAACTGCAGCTCTCTGTCGAGGTACAGAACAGAATGCGCTCTAAAACAACACTGGGTCCCTAACTGGGAAGGCTCATAGCTCTCTACATAGCTAGGTGTATCTGTTGGCGTRGTAGAAACTGTTCAAACGTAGTGTAACACATCCAGCCAMTTTCAACTACGGGCTACAAAGCAASKTCTAGTGATGTCCCTACAGTASTACTTCCTTCCTGTTGGTATGTTTTCTTCAATTTGGTTCATAATGAACACCACCCAGGCTTTAGTAACACTAGTGGGACTCTCCTGYGAGGCTAATGTAAGTGCCTCCCACCTTTTCTTACGTTAGGCTCYGATGAAGGCGTCCTACGCTGAAATGTACCCCTGTTTCTAGGTCCTGAAAATAAATTCAGATCAACGCAGAGTGCTGCTTTTTCTTGGGGTTTCACCTGTTGAAGTGTCCCGAGGTAAGGAATGTTTTTTGGCTAGAGTAACACTCTTCCCCGCCCCTCCCCAGGTGCTGACCAGTCACTCGTGTTCAGAGGAGGGTCTGGAGGATGCAGCYAACATCCTGCTCCAGCTGTCCAGAGGAGACGGAACCACTAGAGACACCGTACTGCGTCTGCTGCTGAGTGGAGCTAGACACCTGGGATACACACTCTGCAAACAGATTGGTTAGTAGGCTTCATCATACACACAACCATATACAGTCAAGCTGTTTGTATTCAAAGCTGAAACTACACACACTTCCAATGGTTACATTTGTTTCATTTTCACTTATGAACCAATGTAATGGTCAAGGTTTCAAAATTACTTGACCGATAGAACTGTGTATCTACTGATGGTGTTAAATTAGATTTTCTGGACATAATGAAAGGTGCACCGCAGGGGTCAGTTCTGACATGTTTACATAAAATAATATTGACTTGTCTGCAAAAAATGGTAACCTGCGCTTGTATGCTGATGATACTGTTGTGTATGCTGTTAGACCCTGGTCAACCATGGGTCTATCTCAACTACAKTCTGCCTTCATTGTATTACAGAAACACTTTATTGACCTGAAATTAGTATTGAATGCAGGTCAAACTAAGTATATGATGTTCTTCTCTGATTTAATAGGTCATGCCTGTTGCTAAATAGTAGAAAGCAGATTATTAAATCGACGGTCCTAGATTATGGCGACWTCTACATGAACGCAGCTGCTACTTCATTAAAGCTGTTAAATGCAGTTMATTCTAGTGCACTGTGCTTTATTACGGGTGTCGGTTTTAGTGCTCATCACTGCATTTTCTACCAGAATGTTGATTGGCTGCCTTTTGATATCATATAGGTTGCTACATTGCTATGTTTTCATTTATAAAGCCATTTTACTGGACTCCCACTGTACCTAACATATTTATTAGACATGAGTTACCACCCCCAGTCTCAGGAATGGTTAACTCTGGAAGTTCCTTCCGTCTCTACTGAATTAGGTTAACAATCTTCGTTATGTTCTGGTGCCTCTAGGGCAATTCAAAAAGCTGATTGAGRACCTTATTATTGATCAATGTCTTTGTTATTTTTGACTGTCTTCCTGCTTACATTTTGATGTGTATTTTCAGTAATTTCTGTAATTCAGGGCTCATCTGTGAGAGACCTTGGTAGTCCCAGTATGACTCCCTGATAAAATACAGGTTACATAAATAATGTGCAAATGTAACCAACTTACTATCCTGTCTACTCCCCCTCTTCTCCTCCAGGCACGTTATTGGCCGAGCTGCGGGAGTACAACCTGGAGCAGCAAAGGAGAGCCCGGGCTGACGCCCAGTCACCTGACGCCCCTGCCGAGGACACCTCCATCTCCGCCAGGCTGAAGGCCGGCAAGCTCTCTAGCAGGTGAAGAGAGAGAGAGTCTTGCAACGTACGGGGGTTAGGGGTCAGAGTTAGGGTCAAGCTCTCTAGCAGGTGAAGTGATGGAGGGGGTTAGGGTTCAAGCTCTAGGAGGTGAAAGCGGGAGGGTCTGGGGAGGCCGTAGTACCAGATGCTGTTTTTCTGGATCCAGCTATATTAAACCTTCATGATAATACAAGTGTCATACATTATTCTTTAGCTTAGAATCTTGGTAATCTAACCCCATTGTCGGATTTCAAAAAGGCTTTACGGCAAAAGCACAGCATTCAATTATCTGAGGTCAGCGCCCCACAACAGCATATTATCCAAACAAGCACAGGGGTCACAAAATCCCAAATAGCTACAAAATAACTCACTTACCATTGAAGATCTTCCTCTGATCGCAATCACAAGAGTCCCAGGAACACAATGAATGGTCGTTTTGTTCGATAAATTCCTTCTTTATATCCCAAATAGTCCGTTTAGTAGGCGTCATTGAGTTCAGTAATCCACCCGTTCAGAATGCAGACATAGGAGTTCCAWAAGTTACCAGTAAAGTTTGTCCAAACAAATCAAACGACGTTTCTAATTCATTATTAGGTACTCTAATATCTAAATAAATGATAATATTTCATACRAAACTATTTTCAATAGGAAAGGGAAAGAACGCAGCGCGCTCGCTCAGTCACGCGCRCAATGAGACTAGCTTTGCCATAGAGCTCCCTGAAGATAAACACCTATTCCTCGTTGGTTTTTCTAAAAACAAGCCTGAAACCATGTATAAAGACTGACATCTAGTGGAAGCCATAGGAACTGCAATTTGGGAGGAGGAAGTCTTTGTTTTCAATAGCTTAACCTTTGAATTGGCTGGCAGGTCAACAGAAAAACAATGTGTCCTCGGGTTTTCGCCTGCCAAATCAGTTSTGTTATACTCACAGACATAATTTGAACAGTTTTATAAACTTTAGWGTGTTTTCTATYCAATACTACCATGCATATGCATGTCCTAGCTTCTGGGCMTGAGTAGCAGGTAGTTTACTTTGGGCACCTCAGTCATCCAAACTTCTGAATTCTGCCCCCTATCCCTGTTATGAATAGTCATCGGTGGTTCTCTCCTAGTGCCAACTTGACCTATTCAGATATGGCTAAATACGACACTTTAAATATATGAGTCTGGGAGATWAGAGAGACCCACAGTTTAAGGCTTGAAATGAAAAAATATATATATATTTTATTTTAACATGGTCGTGATTTTCAAAGTTTTAGTCAACCGTCTGTCGGTGTCTGATCATTTAGGCCACAGCTTTTTCCTTGGTGTGTCTCTCTCCGTTTGGCTATACTGCTCTACTGCCACTCCGTTTCTGTATAATGACAGTATTTTGCCTTGTCGCCCGTCCTCGCGTGCTGACGGGGGCGCAGGTTCGACGGCTCTGAGAGCGTGGTGATCGTGGCAGCCCAGAAGCGTACGCTGGGTGGGCGGGAGCTGCAGCTGCCCTGCATGTCTTCCCTGACCTCCAAGACGTCCACCCAGAAGTTCTTCCTGCGGGTCCTGCAGGTCATCATCCAGCTCCGGGAGGACACGCGCCGCGCCAACAAGAAGGCCAAGCAGACCGGACGACTTGGTAAGACGTGTGCACTACTAACACACTCACTACCCCATTACACAGCAAAATCAGTCATAGTAATGGCTTCAGCCTGTTCTTGTAAAGAGATGAACCGGAACAAAACTGTTTTTATGAGCTGGTTAAATATGACCAGGAAGACGAGAGCGGTTGAGAGCTTTCTCTGACAGGGATGTGATTTCCCTAATTACCAGGAATGACAGAGTTTCTAGTTTAGACTTTCTATGTTGTCTGGATCACATCTCTGCTCTGGGTGTTCTGTAACTGGTCTCTCCTGTGTGTCTAGGCTCTACCAGTCTGGGCTCCGCCAGCAGCATCCAGGCGGCGGTCCGTCAGCTAGAAGCCGAGGCTGATGCCATCATTCAGATGGTGAGAGAGGGGCAGCGAGCACGCCGTCTGCAGCAGGCCCCCCCGCCCTCCGCCTCTGTCGCTGCTGTCACCACCTCCGGATCCTCTGTGGCCGCCCCTCATGCCCCCGCTGCTGCCCCCGGCACGGCGAGCGCTGCCACGGTTAGCATGATGGGCCGCATCGCACTGACAGAATACTGCTACTATTGAGCAAACATGACTAAACGCAAACGTGCATATTGATCCATACGCTCACACGTTATTGCTGTTGACTACATGACTCATACCGACCACATGCTCATTCTGTAGACCTGGCTTCAAATAGTACCAGATGGCCATTTTTTGTTGCACTTTTGGAACTTATTGGTGCCATTGTATCACGCTCAATCAAGTGTAGCTGAAGTATTTGAAAGAAATCAGACTATTTTAACCCAGGTCTGATGACATGCATATTGACCATTCACTCACACACTGCTATCGTTGACATCTCCATGCATATTGAACTTACTCTACGGGCATGTAAACTGACACAGTGCTATTGACATCGTCGTTGCATTTACAATCAGCCTACAGTACAGCCCAACATCCATGATGCATGACAGTAGCTGAAAACAGACAGAGACGATCCACTGCATTCTGACGGCCTGAACGGTCTGTCTGAAGAGGGAATGCATCCATCAGACCTGGGTCTAAGCTTGGCTGAGCTTTCCTGGCTTATTGGACCAATAGAATAGTCCTAAAATCTTGACCCCCCCCCAAATCTGGAACTCCAGGCAGGCTAGAGCAGACCCTCAAAGTATTTGGAAGATTTCAAATAGTATTTGAACCCAGGTCTAGAATAGATGTGCTGGCTGCTCTCTACTGTATGATGTGAATTGATGATGTGTGTATTGGCTGGCTGTCATGGCTTCATGCTTTTKCCCCCTCCCTCCCAGTCCCCCTCGGTCTGTGTCTGTCTGTAGCCTTATGAGAATGTTAATGTCATGGTGCATCAGCATGCCCCACTGGTTTTCTGGTTTACTGGAAAACTGTCAGCCTTGTGTTGAATGAATCACATGTTTCTTTCTTTGTTTTGTTCTTTCTCTCGCCCACCCTCTCTATTTCCCTCTTTCTTTCTCCCTCTGTCTCTCTTGTTCGCTCTGATTCTCACTCTTTCTCTCTTTTTGCCCTCCCTCCATTCCTCTCTCCAGTCAGAGGTGGGGTCAGTCTCTGAGCCCCAGGCAGTTCAGAGGGATGATTCTCCCATGGATGTAGACCAGCCCTCTCCACTGGAGCAGGACCCTGCACCCCTGGGTTAGACAGGCCTCCACCACAATAACCACTACAGTCCTCAGCTACCACAACACAGGTTCCAGCTCATCTTTATTGCAGTCACGCTGTGCAGATCAGATTTCACAACGCCTAAAAAGGTGTTTCAGGAGCCACATTCGTATGGTATGGCCAAGTTCTGAGAGCAGCGTGACTGCAAAGAAAGACAATCTTGAACATGACCAGAGCCACTCAAACCACAGCAGAAATACCGCGCTTTAGGGAGCACTTGTCTTGGCATAGTGATTCTAACATTATTGTGTTTGGTATTTCCTGCTCTTGTGCAGATGAAGAAGGCAACAGCCAATCAGAGACAGAGGAGCGTCTCCCGGACCTTCCCCTGCTGAGCGAGCAGCTGCTATTGGACGAGTTGTGGGACATGCTCGGGGAGTGCCTGAAGGAACTGGAGGAGTCACATGATCAACACGCTGTTCTGGGTACGTTAGGTTTACAATATTGAACCTCACATGGGTAAATCTAGGGCCCTGAGATTTTCCTGAGCGTGACATCTGTATACTAAGTGTTAACACTATGTATCTGTCGTAGAACCTCCATTGGAAAACCAATGTCCTGAATGTGTCAAAAGTAGTGGTCATTGATTTTGCAGTCATGCAGTGAAACATGGTCAACCCTCAGCCCATACGAAACAGGAAATGTTTGGAAATGGAATGTTTTGTTCTTATTGAACACAACCTTGGATAAAAGCCTTTTTCACAGGAGTGATGACGTCGTCTGCTCACATCTCGCCTCTCCCTCAGTCCTTCAGCCAGCGGTAGAGGCCTTCTTCCTGGTCCATGCCACAGAGAGGGAGAGCAAGCCCCCTGTCAGAGACACCAGGGAGAGCCAGCTGTCCCACATCAAAGATGAGCCTCCCCCCCTGTCCCCCGCACCCCTCACTCCCGCCACCCCCTCCTCTCTGGACCCGTTCTTCTCCAGAGAACCCTCCTCCATGCACATCTCCTCCAACCTGCCTCCCGACACACAGAAGTTCCTCCGCTTCGCTGGTGAGTTTTGGGACTAGGAAGGAGGGTATAGCAGGGTATGGACTCCAGTATTTTCCTTGCGTCCTCTCTCTTTGCCAGTCACTTAAAACATCAGGAAGTGAGGAGTCGAGAAATAATTTAGAGATTCGGCCTGGATCATTTTGGAAAGCCCACGTGTGTTAGTTGCACTGTAGGTCTTTGTCTCTCTTCCATTCTCTCCTTTTCTCTCCCTCCCACCCCCTACAGAGACTCACCGTACAGTGCTAAACCAGATTCTGCGCCAGTCCACCACCCACCTGGCCGACGGACCCTTCGCTGTGCTGGTTGACTACATCCGTATCCTCGATTTTGACGTCAAGAGAAAGTAAGGAAGGATTTTCTTATGGGGCATCATCTTGGTCATGTTCATTAGTCACCTAATGGAGGAAAACTGATTAAAACAGAGACACCCTGGACTTGTCCAAAAATAAACTCATTTCGTTTTCAGTTTAAAACATGCTTTCGCTTGCTCGCCCTAATGAACAACCCTGATCTCTCTCCAGGTCAAACACTGGTCCTTTGAATGGAAGCATGCCTCTTTCATGATAACATTTGAGCTTTTTTTTTTTATATATTATTGACCCACTCCCTCTCCCCAGGTACTTCCGTCAGGAGCTGGAGCGTCTGGACGAGGGTCTGAGGAAGGAGGATATGGCTGTCCACGTCAGGAGAGATCACGTGTTTGAAGACTCCTACAGAGAGCTGCACCGCAAGAGTCCCGAGGACATGAAGAACAGGCTGTAAGAGACTCTGCTTTCTCTGTCTCTTATGGTTTCTCTCTCTGTCTCTTAAGGTTTCTCTCTCTGTCTCTTGGGGTCGGTCTCTGTCTCTTATGGTTTCTCTCTCTGTCTCTTAGGGTTTCTCTCTGTCTCTTGGGGTTTCTCTCTCTGTCTCTTGGGGTTTCTCTCTCTGTCTCTTGGGGTTTCTCTCTCTGTCTCTTGGGGTTTCTCTCTCTGTCTCTGTCTCTATTTATCTGGATTGCTTCTGTCTTTTTGTATCTATTTATCTCACTGTGTTCTGACTATTACGACAGAATGACAGTCAAGTGCACTGACCTCGTACATCTCCTTTCCCCCCCACCAGGTACATAGTGTTTGAAGGAGAGGAGGGTCAGGATGCCGGAGGTCTGCTGAGAGAGTGGTACATGATCATCTCCAGGGAGATGTTTAACGCCATGTACGCCCTGTTCCGCACCTCGCCCGGCGACAGGGTCACCTACACCATTAACCCCTCCTCGCACTGCAACCCAAACCACCTCAGCTACTTCAAGTTCGTAGGTCGCGTGGTGGCCAAGGCCGTCTACGACAACCGACTGCTGGAGTGCTACTTCACACGCAGCTTCTACAAGCACATCCTGGGCAAGAGTGTCAGGTAGGGGCGCTGTGGAACACACCACACTACTTCACACACAGCTTCTACAAGCACATCCTGCGCAGAGAGGTTCAGGTAGGGGGGCTGTAGACACACCACACAGCTTCTACAAGCACATCCTGGCAAGAGTGTCAGGTAGGGGCGCTGTGGACACACACACACTACTTCACACACAGCTTTACAAGCAATCCTGCGGCAGAGCGTCACGTACAAAACAGACTACTTCTTGGCCCAGAGGGCAAACGGTTGTTGAGATCATTGGAGATGGTACGTATGTAGAGATGTGTGTTGTGTTAACTGTGGAGTATCACTGTGCAGTAGTTGATTGGAGTGTGTGTTGTGTTCGTCAGGTACACAGACATGGAGAGTGAGATTACCCGTTTTCCAGGGTTGTCTACTGCTGGAGAATAATGTCTGTACTCTGGGCTTATGAGCTGACATTCAGCACTGAGGTAGTCCTTTCCGTGTTTCTTATATCAAAACTCAGAACTGCTAATTATGCAGGCCAGTGCCTCAGGATGGGTATAGAGAATGTGACCTAAATTATCACTAACGGATGCCAGCCTTGACCCAACTTTGGATAAAACATGTTAGTTCATTTCTCTATAGCATGTGACCCCACACATACTATTACATTTCTGTGGAGCATTGCTGAACTGTCTCCCTCCCTCCCAATCCCTCCACCCCTCCGCGTTGCCTCTCATATGTCCTCCAATCCCTCCACCCCCCTCCCGCTTGCCTCTCATATGTCCTCGATCTTCCTCTCTCTCTCTCATGTCCTCCATCTTCTCTCTCATGTCCTCCATCTTCCTCTCTCATGTCCTCCATCTTCTCTCTCTCATGTCCTCCATGTTCCTCTCTCATGTCCCTCCATCTTCCTCTCTCGTCTCATGTCCTTATCTCCCTTCTCAGGTCCAGGGAGTTTTGGTGTGTGTGAGGTACGTGACCTGAAGCCTAACGAGGCAACTCATTGTCACTGAGGAGAACAAGAAGGAGTACGTCCACCTGGTGTGTCAGATGAAGATGACTGGTGAGACAGACACAACACAATCAATCTACATCAATACTATTATAGAAATACCTTTTTCACAACGCAATTTACAGATACCCAGCCTTTAAAAGTACATCTTTAATTGGCATAGTACATTTGTGAACATTCAGTCAAATAGCCAGAGATATATATTATGCAGTTATACATGTCATACACTTGTTTGGAGGTGGCTATGTATAATATGAGCATACTTAGTCAAATGTACATAAGACTTTGTCGGGAATAACTGTTCTGCAAAACAATGAAGTATGCGTTTTGACCTGTGTGCTGGCAATACATATCTTTTTAAATTAAGAAATCCTGTAGGATAGGGATGTCTGTTTTATGTGAACCTGCTTTTCTCATAGGGTTATCTTGGCAGAACACATGTCGTAGTGAAGTACTACTTGTGTAGCCTTGTAAGTGTTTAACTCTGTCTCCTCTCTCTCTGTCCCGTCCCCTCCTGTAGGTGCCATCGTAAGCAGCTGTCTGCCTACTGGAGGGTTTCTACGAGATCATCCCCAGAGGCTGATCTCCATTCTCACAGAGCAAGGAGCTGGAGCTGCCTGGATATCTGGCCTGCCCACTATAGATATAGACGACCTCAAAGGCAACACAGAGTACAACAAGTACCAGTCCAGCTCCATACAGGTAAGACACACACCGAGTACCACAAGTACCAGTCCAGTCTCCATACAGGTAGAGACACACACAGAGTACCACAAGTACCAGTCCAGCTCCATACAGGTAGAGACAACACAGAGGTACCACAAGTACCAGTCCAGCTCCATACAGGTAGAGACACCACAGAGTACCACAGTACCAGTCCAGCTCAATACAGGTAGAGACACACAGAGTAACAAGTACAGTCCAGCTCCATACAGGTAGAGACCACACAGAGTACCACAAGTACCAGTCAGCTCCATACAGTAGAGACACACACGAGTACACAAGTACAATCCAGCTCCATACAGGTAGAGACACCACACCGAGTACCACAAGTACAGTCCAGCTCCATACAGTAGAGACACACAGATTACACAAGTACCAGTCCAGCTCCATAACAGGTAGAGACACACACGAGTAACAGTAGCCAGTCAGCTCCATACAGGTAGAGGAACAAGATTACACAAGTACCAGTCCAGCTCCATACAGGTAGAGACACACACCGAGTACCACAAGTACCAGTCCAGCTCCATACAGGTACATACATAGACGCAAACACCAAGGGCATATTCATTAGGGCAAAATGTAGCGCAACATTTTGCAACGGAGAACAAAGATGAGTTTTTTATTGGACAAGTTCCGGTAGTCCCTCCCTTTTTTAGTCACTTGTCTTTAGTTTGGTGCCTGATGAATACGACCCAGGACCAACAATGTCCCACAATGCCAAATGATAGTTTGTTGGTTGTATTATATACTATGCATTCATATAGATGTGCTACTGGTCAGTGTAGTGAGGCTGTGACCCTGACCGTTCCTCCCCATCACTTCAGATCCAGTGGTTCTGGCGGGCCCTGCGTTCCTTCGACCAGGCGGACAGAGCCAAGTTCCTGCAGTTTGTGACGGGCACGTCCAAGGTTCCTCTGCAGGGCTTCGCAGCGCTGGAGGGCATGAACGGAATACAGAAGTTCCAGATCCACCGTGACGACCGCTCCACCGACCGCCTACCGTCAGCTCACACCTGGTAAACACCTATACACCCACACAGCTCACCACACCTGGTAAAGACCTATACACCCACACAGCTCACCACACCTGGTAAAGACCTATACACCCACACAGCTCACCACACCTGGTAAAGACCTATACACCCACACAGTTCACCACACCTGGTAGAGACCTATACACCCACACAGCTCACCACACCTGGTAGAGACCAACACACACACAGCTCACCACACCTGGTAAAGAACTATAGACCCACACAGCTCACACCTGGTACCATTAATGAATACTGATGGATTGATGTCAAAAGAATGTAGTTAGTTATGCATGTAGATCTGAAGTTTCCATTCAGCCAGGTCGATATGATAGAACAGGTACTCAGGTAAAGAGCTACCATTCTCAATTCCCTTACAAACCATTTGTCTCCTCTCCTGTAGCTTCAACCAGCTGGACCTCCCAGCCTACGAGAGCTATGAGAAGCTGAGGCACATGCTGCTGCTGGCCATTCAGGAATGCTCCGAAGGATTCGGACTGGCTTAGACCTACCCACACGGAGACTCAACACACACACACACACACACACACACACACACAATTTAGACTTGCATACTCTGACTGATTCAAGCTGATGACACACACACACACTCGCACTATCATAGATATTACTGGATGACTGGAAAAATGGCCTCTAGACATACAACTGGTTCCTAATCCATATAAAGAAACAGACGGACCAGCAGAGCGGTATGATTAACTGACTGACTGATATTACCTACTACACACAGAGCCTCATGTCAATAGACACAGACCTGTGCCTGGTATGTCTCCCTTCCACATTAGAATGGCAGAAACCTGAGAGGGTGTATTGAGGATAAGAACCTGGACTAATATAAGACATTTTCTCCATTTAGTTTGATTTCTCTGTACAAAAGGTTTGGGAGTTTATTTTTCTTTGTTCTTCTCTGGCTGTGTAAAAAAAAAAAGGAGAAGGTTGTTTGTGTGTGAGAACAGGATGGTTATAAAACCTTTGGGGGAAAAAATGTTGGCTGTTTCTTTTTTGCGAATTTGTGACCTCATAAGCCTTGAAGGGGGGTGACATTTTTATGGGGAAGAAGGAGAAAGAGAGAAAAAAAGAAGTTTTGAAGAAATTCAAAGAAATGCACTTTTCAAAGTTTTGTGGCATTTAAGGAAGGAAAACAAATGATGAGAACAAGAAAGGAAAGGAGATGATGAAATTAACCACAAATTCTAGAGTATTTTTGGCTATTAAATCGCTGACCCCGCCTTGAGCTTTTGAATCAGAGTGAAATAACTACGTGAATAAATGCATAAAATGGAGTCCCATTTGTCTCTTAACATTATTATATATTGAAACCTATATCACCCTTCATCTGAAACAAGCTATAGCCAATCATACTTCATCTGAAACTAAATGTAGCCAATCAAACTTAATCTGAAACAAAATATAGCCAATCATACTTCATCTGAAACAAAATGTAGCCAATCATACTTCATCTGAAACAAGCTATAGCCAATCATACTTCATCTGAAACAAAATATAGCCAATCATACTTCATCTGAAACAATATATAGCCAATCATACTTCATTTGAAACAAACTATAGCCAATCATACTAGACCTTAATTATAAAAAATATGTACTGTTATAATAGTGTGCTATTGCACTAATGCAAATGATTTGAAACAATTGTTTAATTTTGTGGAGGACCTCTTCCCTGAAGATTGTGTGCTCGTCCTTATGGTCATTTTGAGTTGTCCTTGAGCTTTCCCTGGCAGAGCAAATTAAAACCAGTCATAGTGAACACCTCTCCGAAGAGCCTGGATGGGTCACAGCGTGGGACCAATCAGAATCTACCATCACAAGGTCACTCAAGTCCGCACTGCCCATCAGCAGAGAGAATCTTAATGAACACGTGTAACAGAATTCCATGCAACATTTGAGCCAGGTTAATTGCCATGACGCTTAGCTATGAGGAAAATGTGTTTCTGTTGTGTCTTTATCATGCTCCTCTCCTCCGTCCCCCCCTGTACTGGCCTTTGCTATATGTTAGTGGATACTGATGGACTGTACGACCCCTTACCAGACTGGCCTGTGAGGAGGCTGCAGAGAAAAGCAGGCAGCTGGAGCTAGAAACGCAAGCATTTCGCTACACCCGCAATAACATCTGCTAACATGTGTATGTGACCAATAAAATTTGATTCGATTTGAGCTGCGGTTCAGGATCTATTTGAGTTGTCTGGCCGACTCCKATGCCCATGTGTGATGTCGTGACAGCACAAAGGGGTTTGGAACCAGGCTAGCTTTGTCCTGTTAAGACAGGCTGGTGCAACTAGCATGCTGAGATGACAGTGAATCAGTCCTCCAGACACAGCTGTCTTGTCATGTAACACAGACGGTGCTAGCTAGTCTATTTGCCTGCAGCACTACTGGTCTGCAGTCTGGGTCTCAGCCTCACGGTCTCACTGCTGATGGAAGTGACAGGTCCAAGAGTGGGCCATTCATTTGGACAGGGTGGCAGTGAGTTGCATTTTGATTGTGGCATTTTGTCACATGGTTAATGTTGTGATTCATTCACCCCAGAAGGTATTGATTTGCAGCATCACTCTAGGATTCATCATGTGGTCATCTGGAGTGAGACCGGAATGACCACTGACTTGCCTAGTTAAATAAATGTTAAAAAATTAACACCACTACCTGTCTGTCCTCCATTGCAATATCATCCTGTCACATTTGAGCTGGTTCCTAATGATTTCCCCATGACTGATTGGTGATGGGATTGTTTTCTTCCTCATCAGCCCCTGGTCGGAAGGACACAGAGAGGGAGAGACTGGTCTGAGGTGTCTGCTGCTCTGACAGTGTAACCTGGTCCTCAAGGTAATAGCACACAGCACTGTCTGATGTGTGAGACAGAATGAGACGCTAGCCGTCTGGACCAGGGCTCGGTTTCCCGATAGGGATGGAATTTAGGCTTAAGAGTGTTTTAACGATGCATCTGTCATTCCAACAGCCAAAAATGCAATATGCATTTCCCAAAACACCATGCAGAGAGAACTGTTGTTTGAGGCATGGGTTGATACTGATAGGATTGAAAGAAAGGGAGCACTGCTCTCGGATAAGCTTTGTCCATTCAAATCTTACATTGACATAATTATTTCTCAATACAGACGACAGATCAGTTTCTAGAGAGATCTTGCCACCTACCATTGCAAATGTTGAAGCGGCTTATTCTAATGCACACAATGCACTGAATCAAGATTTGGCACATAAACATGTTAAGTTTTTGAAAATAAACGCAGTTGACATTGAGAGGACGTTTCTTTTTTGCTGAGGCAACACAGGAAATAAACTCAGCAAAAAAATAAATGTCCTCTCACTGTCAACTATGTTTCTTTTCTATAAACTTAAGATGTGTAAATATTTGTATGAACATAAGATTCAACAACTGAGACACAAACTGAACAAGTTCCACAGACATGTGACTAACAAATGGAATAATGTGTCCCTGAACAAAGGGGGGGTCAAAATCACAACGGTCAGTATCTGGTGTGGTCACCAGCTGTGTTAAGTCCTGCCTTTGCATCAAATCAATTTATATAGCCCTTCTTACATCAGCTGATATCTCAAAGTGCTGTACAGAAACCCAGCCTAAAACCCCAAACAGCAAGCAATGCAGGTGTAGAAGCACCTTGCAGTCCTCTTCATGGACTGCACCAGATTTGCCAGTTCTTGCTGTGAGATGTTACCCCACTCTTCCACCAAGGCACCTGCAAGTTCCCAGACATTTCTGGGGGAAATGCCCTAGCCCTCACCCTCCGATCTAACAGGTCCCAGACATGCTCAATGGGATTGAGATCCGGGCTCTTCGCTGGCCATGGCAGAGCATTCCTGTCTTGCAGGAAATCACGCACAGAACGAGCAGTATGGCTGGTAGCATTGTCATGCTGGAGGGTCATGTCAGGATGAGCCTGCAGGAAGGGTACCACATGAGGGAGGAGTATGTCTTCCCTGTAATGCACAGTGCAAACACAATAGCTCACTGGCTAACACCGTCAAACAAGCTCGGAACGAACACCCACAAGCTTACTATCCTTCGTTCAGTTTACTTTGGCCTACTCACTGAAACAGGAATGGAAGAGCTGTTACCATTCAAACAAATGTTTCTGTCAAACATGTATCCCACCTTCATTACCTACTTGGGCCCTGCAGCCCACGTTGGCTTGCCTATCTTACAACTCAGAGAGCTTGCAAGCACAGCTTTTAAGGCATCGATCATGTAAATGGGGGGGGGGCTCTAATCATGTAAATGCTCTAATCATGTATTCCGGTAGAATATTGTTTCAGAACAAATTGGTAGGATATCTGGTCCCCTTGAGTACCAGTACCAATACCAGCAACAGTCAGTCCAGCTACAATCAGTAAGAAGGTTMGAGACCTAACCAATCAAATTACCCTTGACAACAGCGACATAGTAGTTAGGAGTCACTCAGAGTGCAACACGGAGAAGGGAATCTCCAGTGCACTCTTCCAATGGTTAACACACATGCCACTAATTAATAGAATCCTCCATTCAGGAGGAAAATTATTAGAAGTCATGAACCATGATCACAMCACGTACGACTGGTCCAATACTTAAAGGGTACATCCGTCGTGAGGTTAGCTCCTCCGTGGATAACACAGCTATGAAATAGACKTCATACCTATCGCCACTACAATAGTGGAAGACACAGTGACTTGTAGTAAAACCACTACAGACTCCCTCGACACCAATTCTGACTGACCTCCAGGCATTGACCTGAAAATTACCTGACTACGTCAGACTCATTTTGAGCAAGTTGTAATCTGCCTGGATACTTGGTTTTCTTCCCTTGACATGCGCGCTTGTTTAAGCATAAACGCACATGCACAACGGAACATCCAATTAGGATTTATGCTAGGATCACTTAAGGGTCCAAGCAAAATACCAGCCTTAGTAAAGTTGAACATTTACTTTGAGGCCTTTGACTCTACAGCTACAGTACTCACCAGTTTTCTTCCCAGAAGTCCATAGGTCATCCCTGTAGACTGCCCAAAACTAGTGCCTTACAGCTGAAAGACTTACCATATAGTTATCAACTTAGGATAGTGCCTAAGCAACACACCAAGTAGAAAAACCCTGGATTTGACATTAGAGACAATGTCATGAYAGTCATTTTGCCAGGACATTGGACGTATATAGAACACTGTCCAATTCGATGATTTTTGTGTGAGAACTATGTTTTGTATATCTTTTGTTTATGCTTTCATTGCTTTTCAGTTCAGTTCCTTTGACACTTAGGAAGTGATAGAGCCATAAACAAAGTCCCCATACAACCATCACTTAGTGCCACAACGGCACTCATTGGGGAATGAATGTAATTATATATATTTTGTTAGTGTGTGTGCGTTGTTAACATCTGCCTAAGTTACTGCCCAGATCTTCCAGTCTGGATGACCAGACGACGGGTCCGGAACGGCGATCCCAAATCCGGACACCCACTGCCCCTCCTTGTGGCGGCCTGCCCCGCTGTCAGAGAGCCTACCAAGGTAAACCACCAGAGGGGGGGACCGCAACGACGATCACCAACCAGGACATCCCCTGGCCCTTCCTGTGGTACTTTGCAGCTTCCAGAAAACCTACCAAGGTAAACCACGAGAGGGGGACCGCGATCACCAACCGGACATCAACTGCCCATCCTTGTGGTGGACTGCTCCGCTTTCAGAGAGTCTACCAAGTTCAACCACCAAAGGGGACTGCAACGATGATCTACAAACAGGACATCACGTGGTCATTATCTTTATGTTGATTTGTAACTTGCAGGATATATACAAGATCCAAACCACCAGGGGGGGACTGTCATGACATGGCCCTCTTTGGGTATAGCAAGTGCCTTCCCCCGCTCTCCCTCTTAAACCCAGGTTCTGTTATCAGGTCGTAAATTCCTAGAGGAGACTCTCTCCCTCCTGCRGTATAGAGAGAGAAAGCTTCACAGTAGAACAAAGGAATTTCTTCATCCTCACAGAACTTAAGAACTGAACAATATCCATGTTTGGAGAATGTGTAAACGGTCGGTGGAGAATCGAGCTACGACCGGTCCATTTTGTCTAATGTTTGTGACCTCATGAGAGACAATACAGCCACATTACCATAACTCTGTTTATCCAGGAGCCTCCGTTATGAGTTTTGCATCTAATTATTGTATAAAATGAATGAGTAAAGATTAAACTATTTGTGAAATGATGTAATGTGATTTTAAACTGTTTAATGAAAGAGAATACAATCTCCTTTAAAGTTTCACAAAGTCATTGGCCCGCCCCCATGAGCACAGACATTGATCTGGCGTCATGGGACAGCCCTTTCTGCTGTTCCGAATATAACCCCCACCTTGAGAAGCCCACTTCAGACCATGCGTACCTCAATTACCGAGATGGTTAAGGTTTGTGTAGAGACCATGCATTCCTCGGTTGTTGAATTCCTAACCAAACCACGTGGAGCATTGGCTACACTGGTGGAAATGGTTAAACTCTGAGACTATCGATACCGACAGAATAAGAGCAWATCTTCGATACTAATTACTAGTCTGCAGCTAGAATTTATGTTGACTGAATGCGAAGACCGACAACCGCCGAAACATCTATTCTATAAGAACATTTCTAAATGGGACTCTGAAGTATCCATTCTAACCACGAAAGACTCCAGGGACGCAAAGAGAAGTTCAGATTAATTTTCCAACAGAAAGATGGACGATTCCAACAGCGATCATGACGACACACTGAGTGTAAATATATATATTGATAGTAATTGTTCCCGAATGAGTGAGCGTTCATGTGCAAAGGATTAGCTTTTCAATTATAATAATTATCAACTGTGTAGTGACTTTTGTCTTTCGCGCCCTTCTCAGTCCACACCAACTTCCCTTAGCCCACTAGGGCACATCCCCTATCATTTCCTTGTAGCCATATCTACTGTTTGTTTGTTTTGCATTTCTGTGATTATTTAGTTAGTTAGTAAATAAATGATTAAGACAATTGATGTATGGATGATTCATAGTGAAGGCTGGGTTCGTGCAGATAACCAACTTACGACGTTTGGAATGAGACTAACGAGAGGTAAAGAATAATTCATTAATTAGAAGACTAATTGATCAGATATTAAAATATCTGAAAAGTTATATTASTAAAATTATAACTTTGTAATCTGAAGATTTTCCTTGGTGCCCCGACTTCCTAGTTAATTACATTTACATGATTAGTTAATCACGTAATAATAATTTCTGAGAATTGATTTGATCAAATAACATTCTTCACTTGAATGATGCCAAAGACACGACAATATTCTAATGCAGTCATCTCAGTTTTCAGTTTATAAATGTTTGTATCAATTGCAAAGATATTGGCAACTTTATTTGTCGTCAACTTTGTTCTGAAGTTATCGGCGGTCACAGAGAGACGGATAAAAGGTGTGATAATGTTTAGTGGGTATCTTCTGTGTATAAAAAGATGCAGGAGGGCAAAAATGCCCACTTTCCCTCTTACCTCCACATCCCTCTCCCCCCATCCTCCATCTTCCCTCTCCTCTATCTCTAACCTTGTCTCATAGCAAACTCCCGTTACTTGAGAACTTGCTGCTACAACAGAGGGACCTCTTCCACTAGTACTTTGCACGCTTCTAGAGAATCCCCCTCATACAGCCAGCCATCATTCTCTGATGGCTTGTTGCACCGTGTGTCTGTGTTTGGCTTTGTTTAGACAGGCAGCCCAATTCTGATATTTCTACCACTAGTTGGTCTTTTGACCAATCTCATTAGATCTTTTTCAGAGCTGATCTGATTGGTCAAAATACCAATTTGTGGGAAAAAATATCATAATTAGGCTCTCTGTCTAAACACGGTGTGTGTGGCTCTGGCTGGCTAGTACCCCTTCAGCCCCCAGGAGGATACCAAAACATGGTTGGTGGGTGACCGAAACAAATCTTTAAAACCTTTATGCTTGATYCGAAAATGTGGTTGGATGCTCTATATGAAGGGAGTGACGCAATCACGGAGCCTCCAATCCCTAACCTTAAAATAGCCTTTGTCATCGTGGGGATGTGGGAAATGTACCCACAAGGGAGAATTTTCTTTGTTTTACTATCCCTGTGGAGACTTTTAGGGATTACCGGTACCCACAAGGATAGCAATACAAGCACACACACAAACAGGCTATTGGCCACACATGATTTAGACTGAGTGAAGGCATCAGCTACGGTGTGCGGGCAGCTTGGGGATTTAGTTTCACCGATTAAAGTAGAAAATAATTTGTCGCTTCACACTGGGATTTAGCTGGCAGATGAGTGAGGGAATTTACCTTTTCATTGCACTGTGCTGCCAGTTTCACAATGTATTTTGAGTAATTGTGTTGATAACAATTGTGGTTCTACAGTACACCTACTCCAGGGTTTTTATATTTACTATTTACTACATTAGTGAAAACATCAAACTATGAAATAACTCATATGGAATCATGTAAACAAATCAAAATATATTTTACATTCTTCAAAGTAGCCACCCTTTGCCTTGATGACAGCTTTGCACACTCTTGGCATTCTCTCAACCAGCTTCATGAGGTAGTCACCTGGAATGCATTTCAATTAACAGGTGTGCCTTGTTAAAAGTACATTTGTGGTATTTCTTTCCCTCTTAATGTGTTTGAGCAAATCAGTTGTGTTGTGACAAGGTAGGGATAGTATACAGAAGACAGCCCTATTTGTTTATTGACCAAGTCCATATTATGGCAAGAACAGCTCAAGTAAGCAAAGAGAAATGACAGTCCATCATTACTTTAAGACATGAAGGTCAGTCAATATGGGACATTTCAAGAACTTTGAAAGTTTCAAGAAAACTTGCAAAAACCATCAAGGCTATGATGAAACTAGCTCTCATGATGACCGCCACAGGAAAGGAAGACCCAGAGTTACCTCCGCTGCAGAGGATAAGTTCATTAGAGTTACCAGCCTCAGAAATTGCAGCCCAAATAAATGCTTCACAGAGTTCAAGTAACAGACACATCTCAATATCAACTGTTCAGAGAAGACTACCTGAATCAGGCCTTCATGGTCGAATTTCTGCAAAGAAACCACTACTAAAAAACACCAATAAGAAGAAGAGACTTGCTTGGGCTAAAAAACACGAGCAACAGACATTAGACCAGTGGAAATCTGTCCTTTTGGTCTGATGAATCCACATTTGAGATTTTTGCTTCCAACCGCTGTGTCTTTGTGAGACGCAGAGTAGGTGAACGGATGATCTCCGCATGTGTAGTTCCCACCGTGAAGCATGGAGGAGGAGGTGTGATGGTGTGGCCGTGCTTTGCCGGTGACACTGATTGTGATTTATTTAGAATTCAAGGCACACTTAACCAGCATGGCTACCACAGCATTCTGCAGCGATACGCCATCCCGTGTGGTTTGGGCTTAGTGGGACTATCATTTGTTTTTCAACAGGACAATGACCCAACAACTCCAGCCTGTGTAAGGGCTATTTGACCAAGAAGGAGGGTGATGGRGTGCTGCATCAGATGACCTGGCCTCCACAATCACCCGACCTTGACCCAATTGAGATGGTTTGGGATGAGTTGGACCGCAGAGTGAAGGAAATGCAGCCAACAAGTGCTTGAACTCCTTCAAGACTGTTGGAAAAAGCATTCCAGGTGAAGCTGGYTGAGAGAATCCCAAAAGTGTGCATGATTCCGTATGTGTTATTTCATAGTTTTGATGTCTTTCTATTATTCTACAATGTAAAAAAGAGTAAAAATAAACAAATACACTTTAATGAGTTGGTGTGTCCACATTTTTGACTGGTGCTGTACATGTCTCATGCATACAGTATCTGTTGCTGTTTTTATGACAGATGAGTGGATGCTCTTTATTTAATCACACAGTACTGACAGTCTAATGTGTTGTGATAGTTGATTTAATCACACAGTACTGACAGTCTAATAATGTGTTGTGATAGTTGATTTAATCACACAGTACTGACAGTCTAATAAATGTGTTGTGATAGTTGATTTAATCACACGTACTGACAGTCTAATAATGTGTTGTGATAGTTGATTTAATCACACAGTACGACAGTCTAATAATGTGTTTGTGATAGTTGTTTAATCAACAGTACTGACAGTCTAATAATGTGTTGTGATAGTTGATTTAATCACACAGTACTGACAGTCTAATAATGTGTTGTGATAGTTGATTTAATCACACAGTACTGACAGTCTAATAATGTGTTGTGATAGTTGATTTAATCACACAGTACTGACAGTCTAATAATGTGTTGTGATAGTTGATTTAATCACACAGTACTGACAGTCTAATAATGTGTTGTGATAGTTGATTTAATCACACAGTACTGACAGTCTAATAATGTGTTGTGATAGTTGATTTAATCACACAGTACTGACAGTCTAATAATGTGTTGTGATAGTTGATTTAAATCCACACAGTACTGACAGTCTAATAATGTGTTGTGATAGTTGATTTAATCACACAGTACTGAAGTCTAATAATGTGTTGTGATAGTTGATTTATCACACAGTACTGACAGTCTAATAATGTTTGTGATAGTTGTTTAATCACACAGTACTGACAGTCTAATAATGTGTTGTGATAGTTGATTTAATCACACAGTACTGACAGTCTAATAATGTGTTGTGATAGTTGATTTAATCACACAGTACTGACAGTCTAATAATGTGTTGTGATAGTTGATTTAATCACCACAGTACTGACAGTCTATAATGTGTTGTGATAGTTTGATTTAATCACACAGTACTGACAGTCTAATAATGTGTTGTGATAGTTGATTTAATCACACAGTACTGACAGTCTAATAATGTGTTGTGGTAGTTTACTTATTGTTTCTTCACATATTCACATTATTTATAGATACAGTATGTATGGTGTAAATAGTGGGCATATTGAAATGAGCTGCACTGTATTACTGTTTCCAGTAGGTGATGGATTTTGATTTGATTTGATTAGGATTCCCATTAGTTGACGCCAATGGTGACAGCTAGTCTTACTGGGGTCCAACACAACGAAAAATACATTACAGACAAAATACTTTACAGTTGACATACCTTTAAAAACATGAACATGTAATGTGTGTGTTTGTGCTCATCTAACAGTTACACATGTCAATACATACACTCAACAAGTAGGTCACATGGGGGAGAGGCGTTGTGAGGTGTTGCTTTGTTTGTTTTTTGAAACCAGGTTTTCTGTTCACTTGTGCTATAWGAGATGGAAGGGAATTCCATGCAATCGTTGCTCTGTATAATACTGTACATTTCTTTGAATTTGTTCTGCAAGATCATGATGTTGTACTGCAGGACAGATTGAATTAAACCATTTCAATGTGGTTCGTTTCTAGCAGGGTTGGGATTAATCCAGGAAGTACACTGAAATTAAAATGATCTGCAATGCTTTTCAATGACGAAAATTCGGAATTGGAGTTTCTTTCTGAATTGACTGGAATTAAAAGAGAATTGACCCCAACCCTGGTTTCTAGCCTGGTCATTCAATTTTCCTGTGTATTCTTATCACCTCTCTGTTCTGTGTTTTTCCAAGTTCAACCATTTCTAAGGGTTGAATGAACAGTTGAAGAATTTGAATCAATTCTTGTCTGGTAAGTATTGATACTTTTGATCATGTAGTGACACCTGCTCATCCAACATCTCAATCCATAATCAAGGGCATTAATATGGATTTGGTCCCCCCTTTGCTGTTATAACAGCCTCCACTCTTCTGGGAAGGCTTTCCACTAGATGTTTGAACATTGCTGTGGGTACTTGCTTCCATTCAGCCACAATAGCATTTGTGAGGTCGGGAACTGATGTTGAGCGATTAGGCCGGGCACGCAGTCGGCGTTCCATTTCATCCCAAAGGTGTTCGATGAGGTTGAGGTCAGGGTTCTGTCTAGGCCAGTCAAGTTCTTCCAAACCATTTCTGTATGGACCTCACTTTGTGCATGGGGGCATTGTCATGCTGAAACAGGAAAGGGCCTTCCTTAAACTGTTGCCACAAAGTTGGAAGCACAGAATCGTCTACAATGTCATGGTATGCTGTAGCGTTAAGATTTCCCTTCACTGGAACTAAGGGGCCTGAACCATAAAAAACGGCCCCAGACCATTATTCCTCCTCTGCCAAACTTTACAGTTAGCATTATGCATTGGGGCAGGTAGTGTTCTTCTGGAATCCATCAAACCCAGATTCGTCTGTCGGACTGCCAGATGGTGAAGCTTGACTCATCACTACAGAGAACGCGTTTCCACTGCTCGAGAATCCAGTGGCGACAAGCTTTACACCACTCCAGCCGACGCTTGGCATTGCTTGGCATAGGCTGCTCCTGACGAAAAGTTATTGTGCTGACGTTGCTTCCAGAGGGAGTTTGGAACTCGGTAGTGTTGTATCTTTGGCTATGCCGGATTAAGTGATATGACATGCTATTCTAAAAAATCATTTCTCTCTAATTAATATTACCTGATTAAGCTAATCATGTAAATGTAATTAACTAGACAGTTGGGGCACCACGAAAGAATGTTTAGAGCTGTTATCTTCCGAATAAACTCTTAAAGACCTAGTAATCCTTTACATCCGTAGCAGTCAATATTTAATCATCACTTTATTTAGTCTCATCTGAAAGTTGTAATTTCTTGGTTATCTTCACGAACCCTGGCTAACAAGTTGAATCAGCAATACAAAATTTGGTTTAATTATTTATTTACTAAATACCTAAATAATCACACAGAATTACATATGCACAGAATGTATCATACCTTGATTACAAATTATGTCATAAAGGAAAATGTCCCTAGCGGACGGAATAGATATGACAGCTGGTTACACAAATAAAGGGGGTTGGGTTTGAGTGAAAGAGCGGGAAGACTGAGGAGCAAAAAGGTTTTGTGTCTCTATCGGGCCATAGACAGCTATGCTATCGTAAATACAGTATCTTATGCATTCTAAATAACCGCCCATTTGAAAAAGGAAAATGCAATAAATATTTACTCTGAGCTGCGCTTCGGTAGATTGGTCGTAGATAGAAGGCGGGTTGGTCCAGCATGGATCTCTGGTCCTCTGAAGAATGTTTAGTGGTGAACTGGAGCGTGGTAGAACGGATACTCTGTCCGTCCTCTCCTAGCCCTCGTTTAGCGGGTGGAGAGGGTATCACTTCTTTAGTGAATAAGAGTTCAAAGTTCATACCAAGTTGCCATGCTATAAGTCACTGAGCTCTTCAGTAAGGCCATTCTTCTGCCAATTTTTTTCTTTGGAGATTGCATGGCTCTGTGATCAATTTTACATTCCTGTCAGCAATGGGAGTGGCTGAAATAGCCAAATCCACTAATTTGAAGGGGTGTCCACATACTTTGTATACAGTGCATTTGTAAAGTATTCAGACCTCTTGACTTTTTCCACATTTTATTCTAAAATCAATTAAATAAAAATGTCCTCATCAATCTACACACAATTCCCAATAATTACAAAGTGAAAACAGACCCTTTGCTATGAGACTCAATTGAGCTCAGGTGCATCCTGTTTCCATTGATTGTCCTTGAGCTGTTTTAACAACTTGATTGGAGTCCACCTGTGGTAAATTCAATTGATTGGACATGATTTGGAAAGGCACACACCTGTCTATATAAGGTCCCACAGTTGACAGTGCATGTCAGAGCAAAAACCAAGCCATGAGATCAGACGATTTATCCGTAGAGCGCCGAGACAGGATTGTGTCGGGCCACAGTTCTGGGGAAGGATACCAAAACATTTCTGCAGCATTGAAGGTCCCCAAGAACGCAGTGGCCTCCATCATTCTTTTATGGAAAGATTTGAGAACTTTTCCTGGAGCTGGCCGCCCGGCCAAACTGAGCAATCGGGGGAGAAGGGCCTTGGTCAGGGAGGTGACCAAGATCCCGATGGTCACTCTGACAGAGCTCCAGAGTTCTTCTGTGGAGATGGGAGAACCTTCCAGAAGGACAACCATCTCTGCAGCACTCCACCAATCAGGCCTTTATGCTAGAGTGGCCAGACAGAAGTCACTCCTCAGTAAGGAGGAGGCACATGACAGACCAGTTGGAGTTTGCCAAAAGGCACCTAAAGGACTCGCAGACCATGAGAAACAAGATTCTCTGGACTGATAAAACCAAGATTGAACTCTGGCCTGAATGCCAAGCGTCACATCTGGAGGAAACCAGGCACCGCTCATCACCTGACCAATACCATCCCTAYGGTGAAGCGTGGTGGCAGCATCGTGCTGTAGGGATGTTTTTCAGCGGCAGGGACTGGGAGACTAGTCCGGACCGAGGGAAAGATGAACAGAGCAAAGCACGGGGAGATCGTTGATGAAAACCTGCTCCAGAGCACTCAGGACCTCAGATTGGGACGAAGGTTCACCTCCCAACAGGTTGCTGGATCGAATCCCCTGGCTGACAAGGTACAAATCTGTCGTTCCACCCCTGAACAAGGCAGTTAACCCACTGTTCCCTGATAGGCCGTCATTGTAAATAAGAATTTGTTCTTAACTGACTTGCCTAGTTAAATAAAGGTTAAAAAAATAAAAATTAAAACAGGACAATGACCATAAGCACACAGCCAAGACAACGCAGGAGTGGCTTCGGGACAAGTCTCTGAATGTCCTTGAGTGGACCAGCCAGAGCCCGGACTTGAACCCGATCAAACATCTCCGGAGAGACCTGAAAATAGCTGTGCAGCGACGATCCCCATCTAACCTGACAGAGCTTGAGAGGATCTGCAGAGATGAATGGGAGTAACTCCCCAAATACAGGTGTGCCAAGCTTGTAGCGTCATACCCAAGAAGACTCAAATGGATTAAATCTACACACAATAAATACCCCATAATGACAAAGTAAAAACAGGTTTTTAGAAATATCACATTTACATGAGTTTGAGTATTCAGACCCTTTAGTTCTTTGTTGAAGAACCTTTGGCAGTGTGATTACAGCCTTGAGAGTAAACGCTGTAACGTAACAAAATGTGGAAAAGGTGAAGGGGTCTGAATACTTCCCGAATGCGTAATTACTGAAGATAAAACAAAAAAATCTCCTGAAAGCATTTGATATCTCATTCAATAGGCTACTTCCACTAGACTGTGAAGCCACAACACTTAGCTCTCGTCTCTCCTGATGGTTTTAGATGGAGGGAGAGAGGAAACTACGGTTCTAGAGCAGCTCATTAATAAACAGTACTTAGTGTGTGTTGGAGGCAGAATGCTCTCAGACTAATACAGCACTGCTGTCCCAGATAAATCACAATATTACTGCACTCTCTCACCATAAGAGAGGGAAATGAGAGAGAGAGAAATTATAAAAGCAGGGCGGAGCAGGATACTGAGAATGAAATGAAAGGGGACCACATAGTGAGTGAGTTCATTACTGTAATTGGTTTAATGTTCCCAATTGGCAAAATGGGCAATATTTTCTTAATGGCAGAATGGGCTTAAGTTAAGTGTGTTATTTTGCTGGGAATTGATGACAGTGATGAACCATTCCCTTTGGCACAGTGGCACAGCCTTGCATTTTCATTAATTCACACTGACTCAACTCCTGTGATCCTACTCCAAGTGCATTCTGCATTGGGAGTGCCTAGTCTTGTGTTGCCATCCTTGACGTCAGACATTCTAAGAGGACTTAGGCTCCTCCTAGCCTCGGAAGCCCGTCTCATTCACATGTGAGAAGCCTGGGCTTCCGAGGCCAGGGTGTGCCCAACAACGCCTCTTAGGGGGCCTGACGCCAATCTTAGATTTTTGGAGGGGGGATAATTTCTTATCCTATATTTTATGTTTTGTTTTTTTCATTGATTGCACATTTTAGTCTAGGACTAGGCTTAATTTAGGCTTAAACTAGACTTATCGTAGGGTTTACAGTAAAAATAAATGTTTTAATATAAAATACGTGCTATCTGGATCCTTAAAGGGTTCTCCAGCTGTCCCCATAGGAGAACCCTTTGAAGAAGCCTTTTTGGTTCCAGGAGGAAACCCAAAAGGGTTCTACTTGGAACCCAAATTTTTTCTCCAATAGGGACAGCCGAAGAACCCTTTCGTCTAAGAGTGTACAGTAAGGCATACATTGACAGTAAAATTATAATGCTTTTATGAAATTAATAATTGAACCTTTGTTTTTTAGGCTTGCAGTAAAAAAACATCTTTGACATATCATTTGTTGTATCCTATGTTTCCATGGTACAGAGACTGGTCAGAAAATGACCTCTTCAGCACTGACAGTATATCAAATGTTTGGAGGGGTGTTATAGCTGTGTTCCAAACGGCACCATGTTTCCTACAGGGAATACGGTGCCATATATACTGAGTATACCAAACATTATATACTGAGTATACCAAACATTATATACTGAGTATACCAAACATTATATACTGAGTATACCAAACATTATATAAGCTGATTGATAGTCATAAGGTTTTGATACTTGAGTTATATGTGGCCAAAACATTATATTAACGTGAGATTGTGTCCAAACTTATTATGTACTGAGTTAGACAAACATATATACTTCTTGAGGTATAGTCGCATATCAATCGTATATACGTTGGAGTAATAGCAAACATTATATAGTTTGGCTGGAGTATAACAAAGAGGCATTATATACTTGGAGTATTGATCAAGAACGATTATATTCACTGAGTATACCAGAAATTCATAATAACTTGGTGACTATGGTACCAATAGCATGATATAATACTGGGAGTGATGGACCAAAACATTCATATATCTGGATGTATTGGACGTTCCACAGATTTATGGTTATACGAGTATGGACAGAAACTTTATCATATGATTCTGAGGGTATAGGATGTCCAAGGCATTAATTAGGTGTGTTCTTGAGGTATACCAAACATTCTATATGGTACTGAGTATAGGGGCCTGATATCATTGCTCAATATAGTGCTGGAGTATAGTTCAATAACATTATATAGTCTTGGAGGTGATACAATCATCGATATACTGATGATGTACCGAAACATTGAGTAATAGCTGAGTATGAGGTGGCCAAGACATCAGGGTGATACTTGGATGATAGGGGTTGCAATACATCATATAAGTCGGGGAGTATACCAAACATTATAATACTGTGAGTATACCAAACATCATATACTGAGTATACAATAAAATGTATCTACTGAGTATATTTTTCAAAACATTATATATCTGAGTATACAAAACATTTATACACTGAGTATACAACACATTATACACTGAGTATACCAAACATTATATACTGAGTATACCAAACATTATATACTGAGTATACACAAACATTATATACTGAGTATACCAAACATCATATACTGAGTATACCAAACATCATATACTGAGTATACAAAAACATTATATACTGAGTATACCAAACATTATATACTGAGTATACCAAACATTATATAACTGAGTATACCAAACATTATATACTGAGTATAACCAAACATCATATACTGAGTATACCAAACATTATATACTGAGTATACCAAACATATATAATGAGTATACCAAACATTATATACTGAGTATACCAAACATTATATACTGAGTATACCAACATTATATACTGAGTATACCAAACATTATATACTGAGTATACCAAACATCATATACTGAGTATACCAAACATGATATAATGAGTATACCAAAACATTATATACTGAGTATAACACAAACATTATATACTGAGTATACCAAACATTAGGAACCCTTCTTTCCTTAGGAGTGAGATGGGGTTCTCTCTGTATCGCATGGCTCTCTGGGTCGCTGGATCTCTCTGGGTCGCTGGTCTCTCTGGATCGCTGACTCACTGGATCGCTGGGCTCTCTGGGTCGCTGGGCTCTCTGGGTCGCTGGGCTCTCTGGATCGCTGGACTCACTGGATCGCTGGACTCTCTGGATCGCTGGACTCACTGGATCGCTGGGCTCACTGGATCGCTGGGCTCTCTGGGTCGCTGGGCTCTTCTGGGTCGCTGGGCTCTCTGGGTCGCTGGCTCTCTGGATCGCTGGACTCACTGGATCGCTGGACTCTCTGGGTCGCTGGACTCACTGGATCGCTGGACTCACTGGATCGCTGGGCTCTCTGGGTCGCTGACTCACTGGATCGCTGGGCTCACTGGATCGCTGGGCTCACTGGGTCGCTGGACTCTCTGGATCGCTGGACTCACTGATCGCTGGGCTCTCTGGGTCGCTGGACTCACTGGATCGCTGGACTCACTGGTCGCTGACTCCTCTGGGATCGCTGGCTCACTGGATCGCTGGCTCACTGGGTCGCTGGACTCTCTGGATCGCTGACTTCACTGGATCGCTGGGCTCCTGGATCGCTGGACTCACTGGATCGCTGACTCACTGGTCGCTGGGCTCCTGAATCGCTGGACTATGGATCCTGGACTCACTGGGCTCCGCTGGACTCACTGGACTCAGCTAGTCATCAGTACATGTACTTTTGTTACAGTACACAGCGACGCACGCACACCCACATTGGACCTAACCTCCCATTCCCTGACACAGAACAGTAAGTGACACTTTCTTTCTAGTTTAAAGGTCGGGTGTATCTGAAGCTAATAGTCCCCCCTCTCAGGTCAAAGGTGCATCCCAAATGACACCCTGTTATCTATGGGCCCTAGTCAAAAGTAGTGCACTATACAGGGAATAGGGTGCCGTAGGGCTCTGGTCAAAAGTTGTGCATTATACAGGGAATAGGGTGCCGTAGGGCCCTAGTCAAAAGTAGTGCATTATATAGGGAATAGGGTGCCATTTGAGATGCCCACCTAAAACTCCATTCCTTCTCATTTTGACATCATACCTGCTCTCTGCCCATGTACCTTAGTCCCATACCCTCTAACCCTCACTCACCTAGCCCTCTCAAACAGGCCTCTCTCGCTCTCTCTTTTTCTCTCACTCTCCTCCCTCGGGCGCCTTACCTGGCCTGGCACTGTGTGTTCCTCTCTGTGGCATTTCAAAGAGCCAGGTGGCCACCTGATTCCCACTGTTTGTCACCTGGCCAAATCGAATCCACCTCTGGAGCCTGCCCTCATCCCCCAGCTGGCCACGCCCCAAGAGGAAAGAAATCAGAGAGACAGATGGTCCGGCCAGCTCGAGTATGACCTACACAAGGTTGGACTATACAACACCACCATCAGCCTGGGACCTATCAGCCTGGGATCACTCATCCAGCCTGGGATCTCATCAGCTGGGACTCATCAGCCTGGGACCTCATCATGCCTGGGCAAGCCTCATCAGCCTGGGATCCTCATCAGCCTGGGATTCCTCATCAGCCTGGGATCCTCATCAGCCTGGGAACCCGCCTGCTTATCAGCCTGGGATCCTTACACTCAGCCTGGGATCCTCATCAGCCTGGGATCCTTAATCAGCCTGGGATCCTTATCGAGCCTGGGATCCTCATCAGCCTGGGATCCTCATGAGCCTGGGAATCCTCATCAGCCTGGGGTCCTCATCAGCCTGGGACCTCATCAGCCTGGGATCCTCATCAGCCTGGGATCCTTATCAGCCTGGGATCCTCATCAGCCTGGGACCTCATCAGCCTGGGATCCCCATCAGCCTGGGATCCTCATCAGCCTGGGATCCTCATCAGCCTGGGATCCTCATCAGCTTGGGACCTGGCCTGGAACAGAGAGCCAAATGTCCAGGCACAATGCTCCAAGGAGCTAGTGAAGATGGGGGAGGGAGCGAGTGTGGTGGGCACCACTACATGTCAGCCCTCCTACAGTACCTCTGGACCATCATTATTCCACATGCAATGCAATGAACAACTATATTAGACGTCGTTTTTAGACAATTTGGATCATTTCTCCTTCTCGCTATGCTATTTAGAGAGACGAAGGGTTGTTGAGAGACTACAGTATACCTTTGAAATACATTTTTGCGCCTGTTATTTTTCACGAGGGAATTAAACATAATAGTAGAACAGAGATAAAAAAGACAGACAAGATGTAAAAAGACGACGGTGTCTCAAGACAGTTTCATGTTTTTATTTCCCTCTCTCTTTTATTCAGGCAGATGAAGTCAATCTGTTTTGACAAGGAATAGCCTGATTACTACTGCTGTTGTTGTTGTTGTTGCTGAATCCTTGGCTACCGGTAGTTGATATTTCATTGTCCCTCAGTCATCAGATCATATGTAAAATTGAAATAATTAGAGGGTTACAGAGGCCATTCTTGACTCAGGATATGACAATTATTATCCTGAGTCAAGATTTATTGTCCTTTCATGACTCTGTCCAGATGGTCCTCTGTAACCCAAGTTTGTTCTGATAGTTCAATGACAAATTCTGTGCAAAACCTGCCTGCTTTGCATATCAATGATGTGCATAGATAACTCAAATATTCTCAACCACTAACTAAAACATTATGAGTCATGTTAATTTGTAAATCTCTCCTCTCCTCTCTACTGTTCCTCCTCACCTCTCCTCTCCTTCTACTCTACTGTCTCCTCTCCTCTCTTGCTCTCTCTCTACTCTACTGTCTCCTCTCTACTCTACTGTCGTCCTCTCCACTCTACTTCTACTGCTCTTCCTCTCCTCTCTGTCTCCTCTCTTACTCTACTGTCTCTCTCTCTCTACTCTTACTTCTTCCTCTCCCTCTCTGTCTCCTCTCCTCTCTACTGTCTCCTCTCCTCCTCTCCATTCCACTCTACTCTACTGTCCTCTCCTCTCTACTATTACTGTCTCCTCTCCTCTCTGTCTCCTCTCCTCTCACTCTACTGTCCTCTCTTACTCTACTGTCTCTCCTCTCCTGTCTCCACTCTACTCTACTGTCTCCTCTCCTCTCTACTCTAACTGTCTCCTCTCTACTCTATGTCTCCTCTCTGTCTCCTCTCCACTCTACTCTACTGCTCTCCTCTCCACTCTACTGTTCCTCTTCCTCCCTCTCCTATCCACTCTACACTTACTGTCTCCTCTCCTCTCTACTACTGTCTCCTCTCTACTCTACTGTCTCCTCTCCTTCCACTCTACTTCTACTGCTCCTCTCCACTCTTACTGTCTCCTCCTTCCCTCTCTCATCTCCACTCTACTCTACCATCTACTCACTCTCCTCCCCTCTCCTCATCTACTCTACTGTCTCCTCTCCTCTCCTCCTCCTCTCTACTCTGCTGTTCCTCTCTACTCTACTGTCTCCTTTCCTCTCTGTCTTCCTATCCACTGTACTCACTGTCTCCTCTCCACTCTACTGTCTCCTCTCTACTCTACTGTCTCCTCTCCTCTCTGGTTACCCTCTTCACTCTACTCTACTGTCTCCTCTCCACTCTGTCTCCTCTCCACTCTACTGTCTCCACTCCTCTCCTCTCCACTCTACTGTCTCCTCTCCACTCTGTCTTCACTCCTCTGTCTCCTCTCCTCTCCACTCTACTGTGTCCTCTCCTCAACTCCTCTCCCCTGTCCCCCAGTTAGTGACAATAATAATCATTCTTTATTATATGTCAGAGAGCAGCGGATTCATAAAAGGCTGTTGCTACTTGCATGTGGTAAACATGCTTAATAAATGTGTTTATGAGAGTGCAGTGTTGGGCTTCTTCACAAATGGCACCCTTCCCTATATAATGCACTACCATAGAGTGGTGGAATATGACTATGTAGGAAATAGGGTGCCATTTGTGATGTCCCCTTGGTCATATCTGACAGACAGACAGCGCAGCACTCTGTGGGTTGTAGGAGGAAGCTAAATCAGAGTAATTTCCCTTCAATTAGTGAGTGATTAACGCCGGGTCAAGACGGCTGGGTGACCTTATAGCCACATAATGACTTTAACCCGATCAATGGAGAGAGCATTGAGAGAGCAGAGAGCCATGGAGGCAGAAACACAGCAGCTAAATCAGCTCAGGCACCCTCACTAGGAACTGACTGGCTCACTAAAGAGTGCTAGCTATGCCTCTTTCACTTTCTCGCTCAAACACTCTTTTCTCTCTTTTCCTTTTTTCTCTCTTTTCTTTCTTTCCCTCTCCAACACTCTTTCTTTCTTTCTCCAACACACGCTCTGTCTCTCTCTCTTTCACTCGCTCTGGCTGGAATCCTATCTTGAGATTTGACATGCGTAACTAGTTTTTCGTACAAATCTCTGATTGACCTCAATGCATGATTTACACTAAAGTCATTGAGTTAAGCACATGGATCTCAAGTTAGGATTTAGGCTTGTCTTGCTCTCTCTCTCTCTAAACCCACACTCACTCTCTCTCTCTCTCTCTCTCTCTCTCTCTCTCTCTCTCTCTCTCTCTCTCAAAATTCAATTCAATTCAAGGGCTTTATTGACATTGGAAACATATGTTTACATTTCCAATGCAAGTGAAATAGATAATAAACAAAAGTTAAATAAAAAATGTTCAGTTAACACTTACGAAAGTTACAAAAGAATAAAGACATTTCAAATGTCATATGTCTATGTACAGTGTTGTAATGATGTGCAAATAGTTAAAGTACAAAAGGGAAAATAAATAATCATAAATATAGGTTGTATTTACAATGGTGTTTGTTCTTCACTGGTTGCCCTTTTCTTGTGGCATCAGGTCACAAATCTTGCTGCTGTAATTGCACACTGTGGTATTTTAGCCAACAGATATGGGAGTTTATCAAAATTGTATTTGTTTTTCCAATCCTTTGTGGGTTTGTGTAATCTGAGGGAAATATGTGTCTCTAATATGGTCATACATTTGGCAGCTCAGTTTCCACCTCATTTTGTGGGCAGTGTGCACATAGCCTGTTTTCTCTTGAGACCCAGGTCTTGGGAGTTCTTTCTCAATAGCAAGGCTATGCACACTGAGTCTGTAATGTACATAGTCAATTTCCTTAATTTTGGGTCAGTCACAATGTTCAGTTATTTTGCCACTGTGTACTCTCTGTTTAGGGCCAAATAGCATTCTAGTTTTTTTGTAAATTATTTCCAATGTAATTATCTTTTTGTTTTCTCATGATTTGGTTGGGTCTAATTGTGTTGCTGTCCCAGGACCAGCTTGCTTAGGGGGCGCTTCTCCAGGTTCCTTTTTCTGTAGGTGATGGCTTTGTTGACTGCTTTTCCTTCACTCTGCGGTGCAAATCATCCCAAACCATCTCAATTGGGTTGAGGTCGGGTGATTGTGGAGGCCAGGTCATCTGATGCAGCACTCCATCAATCTTCTTCTTGGTTAAATAGCCCTTACACAGCCTGGAGGAGTGTTGGGTCATTGTCCTGTTGAAAAACAAATGATAGTCCCACTAAGCGCAAACCAGATGGGATACTGTAGTGTCACCAGGAAAGCACCCCCACACCATCACACCTCCTCCTCCATGCTTCACGGTGGGAACCACACTGGCGGAGATCATCCGTTCACCTACTCTGCGTCTCACAAAGACACGGCGGTTGGAACCAAAAATCTCAAATTTGGATTCATCAGACCAAAGGACAGATTTCCACTGGTCTAATGTCCATTGCTCGTGTTTCTTGGCCCAAGCAAGTCTCTTCTTCTTATTGTTGTCCTTTAATTGTGGTTTCTTTGCAGCAATTCAACCATGAAGGCCTGATTCAGGCAGTCTTCTCTAAACAGTTGAGGTTGAGATGTGTCTGTTACTTTTATTTGGGTTGCAATTTCTGAGGCTTCATTGTTCACAATGAACTTATCCTCTGCAGCAGAGGTATCTCTGGGTCTTCCTTTCCTATGGCGGTCCTCATGAGAGCCAGTTTCATCATAATGCTTGATGGTTTTTGGGACTGCACTTGAAGAAACTTTAAAAGCTCTTGAAATTTTCTGGATTGAYTGACCTTCATGTCTTRAAGTRATGATGGATTGTCWTTTCTCTTTGCTTATTTGAGATGTTTTTACCATAATATTGACATGGCCTTTTACCAAATAGGGCTATCTTATATATATATATACCACCCCTACCTTGTCACAACACAACTGATTGGCTCAAACACATTAAGAAGGAAAGAAATTCGACAAATTAACTTTTAACAAGGTGCAGCTGTTAATTGAAATTCATTCCAGGTGAAGGGCTTACATGTGTTACATATATATACTGTATGTTACAGGAGAAGGTCAATTTGGGAAACATATACGTTCCCCGTAACAAATTTGAAACAGGAAAGGAGCCAGCATATATTACAAGTTAAATCAGTTGACAGACAGACCTCATGAAGCTGGTTGAGAGAATACCAAGAGTGTGCAAAGCTGTCATCAAGGCAAAGGGTGGCTACTTAGAAGAATCTCAAATCTCAAATATATTTTGATTTGTTTAACACTTTTTTTGGTTACTACATGATCCCATATGTGTTATTTCATAGTTTTGATGTCTTCACTATTATTCTAGAATGTAGAAGATTTTTTTTTAGGAAAACTCTGGAATGAGTACGTGTGTCCAAACTTTTGACTGTTACTGTATGTTGAAGAGGGTGGGGCTTAAGCTGCATCCCTGTCTCACCCTCAGCTTGCTTAGGAGGCTCTTCTCCAGGTTTATTTCTCTGTAGGTAATGGCTTTGTTATGGAAGGTTTGGGAAACGCTTCCTTTTATGTGGTTTTAAAATTTAACTGCTCTTTTTTGGATTTGTATAATTAGCGAGTATTGCATACATTAKTTGGTGTTTTACGTTGTACACAGAGGATATGTTTTTGCAGAGTTCTGCATGCAGAGTCTTAATTTARTGTTTGTCCCATTTTGTGAATTCTTGGTTGGTGAGCGGACCCCAGACCTCAAGTATTTTTAGCCAGATCATAATTGGTATGTCGAATTTTATGTTCCTTTTGATGGCATAGAAGGCCCTTCTTGCCTTGTCTCTCAGATCGTTCACAGCTTTGTGGAAGTTACCTCTGGCGCTGATGTTTAGGCCGAGGTATGTATCGTTTTTTGTGTGCTCTAGGGCAACGGTGTGTAGATGGAATTTGTATTTGTGGTTCTGGCGACTTGACCTTTTTTTGGAACACCATTATTTTTGTCTTCCTGAGATTTACTGTCAGGGCCCAGGTCTGACAGAATCTGTGCAGAAGATATAGGTGCTGCTGTAGGCCCTCCTTGGTTGGGGACAGAAGATCATCAGCAAACAGTAGACTTCAGATTCTAGTAGGGTGAGGCTGGGTGCTGCAGACTGTTCTAGTGCCCTCGCCAATTCATTGATATACAGTACAGTGGGGCAAAAAAGTATTTAGTCAGCCACCAATTGTGCAACCATCAGATTCAGTCTTCCCAGCCTGGTGCAGGTCTACAATTTTGTTTCTGGTGTCCTTTGACAGCTCTTTGGTCTTGGCCATAGTGGAGTTTGGAGTGTGACTGTTTGAGGTTGTGGACAGGTGTCTTTTATACTGATAACAAGTTCAAACAGGTGCCATTAATACATGTAATGAGTGGAGGAGCCTCTTAAAGAAGAAGTTACAGGTCTGTGAGAGCCAGAAATCTTGCTTGTTTGTAGGTGACCAAATACTTATTTTCCACCATAATTTGCAAATAAATTCATAAAAATCCTACAATGTGATTTTCTGGATAAAAAAAAWAAAAAAATCTGTCWTAGTTGAAGTGTACCTATGATGAAAATTACAGGCCTCTCTCATCTTTTTAAGTGGGAGAACTTGCACAATTGGTGGCTGACTACATACTTTTTTGCCCCACTGTATATGTTGAAGAGGGAGGGCTTAAGCTGCATCCCTGTCTCACCCCACGGCCCTGTTGAAAGAAATGTGTGTTTTTTGCCAATTTCTGTGTACATGGATTTTATAATGGCGTATGTTTTTCCCCCAATACCAATTTCCATCAATTTGAATAGCAGAGCCTCATGCCAAATTGAGTCAAAAGCTTTTTTGAAATCAACAAAGCATGAGAAAACTTTGCCTATGTTTTGGTTTGTTTGTATGTCAATTAGGGTCTGCAGGGTAAATACGTGGTCTGTCGTACAGTAATTTGGTAAAAATACAATTTGACATTTGCTCAGTACATTGTTTTCACTGAGGAAATGAACTAGTCTGCTGTTAATGATAATGCAGAGGATTTTCCCGAGGTTCCTGTTGACACCTATCCCACAGTAATTATTGGTGTCAAATTTGGTTTCACTTTTGTGGATTGGGGTGATCAGTTCTTGGTTCCAAATATTGGGGAAGATGCCAGAACTAAGAATGATGTTAATGAGTTTAAGTATAGCCAATTGGAATTTGTGGTCTATATTTTATAATTTCATTGAGGCTACCATCAACACCACAGGCCTTTTTTGGGTTGGAAGGTTTATATTTTGTCTTGTAGTTCATTCAATGTAATTGGAGAATTCAGTCGGTTCTGGTAGTCTTTAATAGTTGATTCTAAGATTTGTATTTGATCATGTATACTTATATGTTTTTGCTGTTTGTTCTTTGTTATAGGGCCAAAAAGATTGGAGAAGTGGTTTACACATACATCTCCATTTTGGATAGATAACTCTTCGTGTTGTTGTTTGTTTCGTTTTTTCCAATTTTCCCAGAAGTGGTTCGAGTCTATGGATTCTTCAATTACATTGAGCTGGTTTCTAATGTGCTTCTCCTTCTTTTTTCGTAGTGTAGTTCTGTATTGTTATAGTGATTCACCATAGTGAAGGTGTAGACTCAGGTTTTCCTCGTCTCTATGTTTTTGGTTGGACAGGTTTCTCAATTTCTAGTTTAGGTTTTTGCATTCTTCATCAAACCATTTGTCATTGTTAATTTTCTTAGGTTTCCTGTTTACATTTTTTTGATAGGGGAGCTGAGAGGTCAAATATACTGTTTAGGTTTTCTACTGCCAAGTTTATATCTTCTGTCACACCCTGATCTTTTTCACCTGTCTTTGTGATTGTCTCCACCCCCCTCCAGGTGTCACCCATCTCCTCTATTGTCCCCTGTGTATTTATACCTGTGTTCTCTGTTTGTCTTTTGCCAGTTTATCTTGTTTGTTCAAGTCAACCAGCGTTTTGTGTCCCAGCTCCTGCTTTTTCCAGTCTGTCTTTTCTCGCCCTCCTGGTTTTGACCCTTGTCTGTCCTGACTCCGAGCCCGCCTGCCTGACCACTCTGCCTGCCCCTGAGCCTGCACCTTTGCCTCCCTCTGGATTACTGCCGCCTGCCTGCCGCCCGTTACTGTTGCCCCACCTCTGGTTTACTGACCCCTGCCTGCCTCGACCTGTCTATTGCCTGCCCCTGTTGGATTATTAAACTATTGTTTATTTGACATGGTCTGCATCTGGGTCATACCTTCACACCTGATATCTTCACTTTTACAGTAGAATGTTTTGTCCAGGAAGTTGTCTAAATAGGATTGAATTTGTTGTTGCCTAATAGTTTTTTGGGTAGGTTTCCACACTACTTTCCTTCCATCTATAACATTTATTAATATTATTCAGTTCCTTTGGCTTTGATGCCTCATGATTGAGTATTGCTCTGTTCAAGTAGACTGTGATTTTGCTGTGATCTGATAGGGGTGTCAGTTGGCTGACTGTGAACGCTCTGAGAGACTCTGGGTTGAAGTCAGTGATAAAGTAGTCTACAGTACTACTGCCAAGAGATGAGCTATAGGTGTAAATCAAATCAAATTGTATTGGTCACATATACATGGTTAGCAGATGTTATTGTGAGTGTAGCGAAATTCTTGTGCTTCTAGTTCCGACAGTGCAACAATATCTAACAAGTAGTCTAACAATTCCACAACAACTACCTAATACACACAAATCTAAGTAAAGGAATGGAATAAGCATATAMACATATGGATGAGCAATGACCGAGCGGCATAGGCAAGATACAATAGATGGTATAAAATACAGTATATACATATGAGATGAGTAATGCTAGATACAGTATGTMAACATTATTAAAGTGGCATTATTGAAGTGACTAGTGATCCATTTATTAAAGTGGCCAATGATTTTAAGTCTGYATGTAGGCAGCAGCCTCTCTGTGTTAGTGATGGCTGTTTAACAGTCTGATGGCCTTGAGAGGCGCACATGGCCACGCAGTCATGGGTTCACAGGGAGCACAGGAGGGGCTGAGCACGCACCCTTGTGGGGCCCCAGTGTTGAGGATCARCGAAGTGGAGATGTTGTTTCCTACCTTCACCACCTCGGGGCGGCACATCAGGAAGTCCAGKACCCARTTGCACAGGGCGGGGTTGAGACMCAGGGTCTCAAGCTTAATGATGAGCTTGGAGGGCACTATGGTGTTGAATGCTGAGCTGTAGTCAATGAACAGCATTCTTACATAGGTATTCCTCTTGTCCAGATGGGATAGGGAAGTGTGCAGTGTGATGGCGATTGCATCGTCTGTGGACCTATTGGGGTGGTACGCAAATTGAAGTGGGTCTAGGGTGACAGGTGATATGATCCTTGATTAGTCTCTCAAAGCACTTCATGATGACAGAAAAATATAATCATACTTTATTTGTCACATGCGCTTAATACAAGTGTAGACCTTAAAAAAATGTTTTTTTTTAAACAAGTGTAGACCTTACCATTAAGGTGAGTGCTACGGGGAGATTTGCCATTTAGTTCAGTTACCTTTGCTTCTTGGGTACAGGAACAATGGTGGCCATCTTGAAGCATGTGGGGACAGCAGACTGCGATAGGGAGAGACTGAATATGTCCGTAAACACACCGGCCAGCTGGTCTGCGCATGCTCTGAGGACGCGGCTAGGGATACCGTCTGGGCCGGCAGCCTTGCGAGGATTAACGCATTTAAATGTCTTCCTCACGTCAGCCACGGAGAAGGAGAGCCCACAGTCCTTGGTAGCGGGCCGCGTTGGTGGCACTGTATTATCCTCAAAGCGGGCAAAGAAGGTGTTTTGATGTGGCTGGTTTTATTTTTGCAGTCCGTGATTGTCTGTAGACCCTGCCACWTACGTCTCGTGTCTGAGCCGTTGATTTGCGACTCCACTTTGTCTCTATACTGACATTTTGCTTGTTTGATTGCATTGCGGAGGGAATAACTACATTGTTTACAGTATATTCGGCCATATTCCTAGTCACCTTTTGCGCGAATGCCCCTATCTATCCACGGTTTCTGGTTAGGGTAGGTTTTAATAGTCACGGTGGGTACAACATCTCCTATGCACTTCCTTATAAAATCACTCACCGAATCAGCGTATAAATCGATAATATTCTCTGAGGCGTCCCGGAACATGTCCCAGTCCGCGTGATCAAAACAATCTTCAAGTAGTGGATTCCARTTGGACAGACCAGCGTTGAACAGTCCTTATCACAGGTATATCCTGTTTGAGTTTCCACCTATAGGAAGGAAGGGGATAAATGGAGTCATGGTCAGATTTGCTGAAAGGCCTTGTATGCATCACGGAAGTTAGAGTAGCAGTGATCCAGTGTTTTGCCAGCACGAGTGCTACAATCAATATGCTGACAGAATTTAGGTAGCCTTGTTCTCAAATTTGCTTTGTTAAAATCCCCAGCTAAAATAAATGCAGTCAGTTACAAGACAGTTACAGTCACCAATGCTCTGGATAACATGAAAACTGCCGAATCAGCTCTGCTTGGGTGAGTAAAATGGTCAGAGTGGTCTTATTTGTGTCCGGAAGTAGCTAGCCAACGTWAGCTTGGGTGCTTGACTGCCATTGTAAGGTCAGAACGCTCAAATCAACCATACTCCTCGGCCTGAGTGTCCAGTGTGCGCTCCGAGAGTGAAACGCTCTGAATTTACAAACRGACAATCTGRYAAAGCTCTGAATTTACGAGTGCACTCTGGAACATCACATTGAATTTAAGAACACACCCAAAGTCRTAAAATGTCTAACTAGTCATTTATTATGCTAACTAGCTAGCAAGAGGTTGCATCAACTTCCGGTAGACAGGCGAAGAGCTAGTACGCTCAACTGAAAGCATACTGTTCATTTATAGTATATTAAAATGAACTAATAGTATATTGTATGTAGTATATACTCGAAGTAGGTAGTATACAGTAAGTTAGTATGGGTATTCAAACACAGCTCATGAGTCGTTAATCAAGAAACATACGCCCCCTTCTTCTTCTTCTTGAAGAGATGTTAATTTCTGTCGCGCGACACAAAGAATCCCGGTGGCTGTACCGACTCTGACAGCATATCCCGAGAGAGCCATGTTTCCGTGAAACAGAGTATGTTACAATCCCTGATGTCTTTCTGGAAAGCAACCCTTGCCCTAATTTCGTCTACCTTGTTATCTAGAGACTGGACATTAGCGAGTAATATACTCGGAAGCGGTCGGTGGTGTGCGCGCTTCCGAAGTCTGACCAGAAGGCCGCTYCGTCTTCCTCTTCTGCGGCGACGTTGTTTTGGGTCWGCCTCTGGAATCAGTTCRAATGCGGTGGTTCGGACAAAGGATCCACTTCGGGAAAGTCRTATTCCTGGCCGTAGTGCTGGTAAGTTGACGTCGCTCTGATATCCAATAGTCCTTCCCGGCTGTATGTAATAACACTTAAGATTTTCTGGGCTAACAATGTAAGAAATAATAAATAAAAAAAAAAAAAAATACTGCAAAGTTTCCTAAGGACTAGAAGCGAGGCGGCTCTCACTGTCGGCACCATTTTGTACCTACCATAGGAGTCCCCTCGAAGCCTACCATTGACTATGTACATACCCAGCGTGCGACAGAGCTGCAGGAGTTGTGACCTGTTTTTCTTGGTTATGTTGTCATAGTTGTGCCTTTCTCTCTCTTTCTCTCTCCCCGTCTCTCCCTCTCTCTCTCGGTCTCCATATTTGTGTGTCTGTTCATTCAATACTTCTGTCGGTCTTATTTGCTCTTTAGGCTAATGGCATTATCTCTCTCTTTGTCTCTCTTTGTCTCTTTTCCGCTGACAGCATCCCCTTTTGCCGCAACCCTGGTCTTAACGTTGTTTATTCATACTGCTTCCCTCCCTCCCTGTCTCCCTCCGTCTCCCTCCCTGTCTCCCTCCGTCTCCCTCCGTCTCCCACCCACCATCACCTAACAAGTCACCAACCAACTCCAAAAAACACCAACCATCTCCCTCCGACACCCTCTCCCTCCCTCCCTCCCTCCCTCCCTCCCTCCCTCCCTCCCCTCCCTCCCTCCTCATATTTCATTCCATCCACATATCCCTTCTTCTGCCAGCTGACTCACCCTTCCTGTAAACTGAGGAAAAGAGAGGGAGGACGAGAGGGAGGAAAAGGGAGGAGGAGAGAAGGGGTTTATGAGGACAAGTAAAGATGGTCTGACATGTGGATTAAGACAGAATAAATGTACCTTGGTAAAGAGTATGAGAGAATGTGAGACATTGATTGACAGGTAGTGTGAGCAACTATGTAGATAAGATAACAAAAGTGAAAGTAGGCTACAGCTTGATAAAAGGAAAATGTATTCCTCCTGGTGATTTGTTTATTAACTGTCTTACTCTTCTATTGGTTAAGTCGTGCTTTAAATGGACATAGAGTCTTTCCTGGTTAGATTTAGGTCCATATACTGTAGATCTAGTATGAAGAAGAGGAGTACTCTGTGTATAAGTCAAGCAGAGCTAGAAGAGAGACGAGAGATGTGTTCCATATTGATCTGTCTGAGCTTGACTTCCTACATCTTCCCGCTCTGAACGATCCACTGGGCTCCCTCTCTAAACATGACTAATGTTACATTATGAAATACTACTGTATTGCTACAACAGGTTCTTAAATGAGACTGTTCAGATGAAATGACTGTGGTTATGAATGAACTTCAATGATCTGCTGCACTGCTGCTCACTGCAGTTTCACATTGATGCTGATCAGAGCTACTCCGTCACCTTCAGTATCCCCAGTGCCAACCCCAGTGCCAACCCCTGTCTCTCTCCCTGTCTCTCTCCCATTTTTCTGGATTGATGAAAACAAGTAGGGGAGTAGACAATGCTTCCGCAAAAGTCACAACAACATGAGAAAAGATAAGCATGACGATCAGTAGAAAATACAGTAGAGTTGTGTACAGTCCTGATCAATCCTGACCAACCCTCTCCTCTATCTCTTCCTCACCTCTATCTCTTCCTCTCCTCTATCTCTTCCTCTATCTCTTTCTATCTCTCTATTCAGTTTTAGGATCAGTGAAAGGCCAGTTCTGTACAGCCCTCAGTCAGTCTAGACCCAGACCACCCCAGGATAGACAGTATCATAGTCAAAGTCTTCATTTCCCCAGTGTTGTCTCGCTGTTATCACCTGACAGGAGCAGAAAGATGAGAGAATCAACTATAGAAATGAGTCCCACCTAGAACAATGCATATTTCATTGCCAAGCTTTTGATCACAAAGACCCTTATTAGAGCATACAGCCAACTCGCTCGCTCTCTCTTTGCACTTTTTAGGGTTGGGGAAAATTCAGGCCAGGGTAGACCACCCAAGACACTGAATATCATATTTCCAAAGTGTTGTATCACTGTTATCACCCAACTGCCTGTCTGTTATCATGTCACAACACAGGGAGGCTTCCTACAGGTTACTAAGACACTTTCTCATTATCCCCCAATCAGCAAGTCTAAGAATCACCTGGCTCTGCCCCTCAGGCACCACTCCCAGTCACAGATCACAGACGACATTAATTCACAACACATTTTACACGTATTATTGTATTACATAACACAACAACCCTTTCAGACACTGACATTTCCTTTAGATTGGGCTATTATTCATTGAAAACCCACTAGATTGTGAGTGCGAGTGTGTGCATCTGTGGGTGTGTGAGCGTGTGTGTCTGCAAAATATGTTTTAGTAGCTACATAAGCCAGAATCTGTTAATTGTTAGAAACAGATGGACTCGGTCAACCATGGTAGACGTTATTAATATAAAGGGTAATTTGGCCAAGCCATTAAAGCACCTGTATAGGGCTATTAGACAGAGCATGATGAAGAAGAGACAAGGAGAGATGTGGGCTGCATCCCAAATGGCACCTTATTCCCTGTTTAGTGGACTATATAGGAACTAGGGTGCCATTTGGGATGCAGACAGACAGCAGAGAGAGTGAGATGTAGAGCACAGCGTCGGGTCGTAGGCTATACCACTATGCTAATAAGTCTATTGTTATGCCCGCTAGAGCTGATCTGCATCGATGCATATAGGAAGAGGAGAGAGAGCTGCTATCTGGCTGCTGAAACCTGGCAAAAGTAATCCAGCTAGAGAGAACAGGGAGGGGAGGAGGATGGAGGGAGGGAGGGAGGGGGTGGGGTGAACTGAGGGAATTGAGAGAGGAAAGGGAGGGATGGGGGAAGAAGACAATAAAGGAATGGTCAGAATTCACCGAGAGTGCGAGCTGAGTGAGAGAGCGAGCCAGGGGAAGAGGGAGGGATGAGGGGAGAGGCAGAGCAGAAGAAAGGTGATGTCACCTCTAGCAGGAAGCCAATGAGAGCGAGGGAGGCAGAGAGAGAGAGAAAGAGGGAGAGAGGGTGTGTTTTTGTATCACTGCAGCATCAGCACAGAGAGAGAGGAGAGGGCACAATCAATTTGATAGAGAGAGGGGAAGAGAGAGAGAGCGATAGAGCGAGGGGAAGAAAACAAGGAGGACAGAGGAAAAGGAGAATCAACATCCCTGAGGCCATCTTTTACACCTGTGGAGGTAAGAGAAGAACAGAGAGAGAGAGAGAGAGATTAATTAGAATGCTGGCTGGGTGGAGGAGAGGTGGCTGGAGGATTATAGCTTCACCACACCTTGGTCACATCTGCAGTTACACTCACAGCATCACAATCACCTTCCTAGCCTGTCTGTGATGGCTGTGGAAAGATGGTTAGATTTCTAGAAGAGTAATTTAATGTATTTGTAGTGAGTGGAGAATAATATTAGTGGTGATGTCATTGGATACAACTGTCAAAGTATATATGTTTCAAAATTTCTGTTGAGAATATTGTTAAAATGGGCAAATGTGCTTATCGTCATTTCTCTCAATGTTGTGCTAGAAGTGGTTGTAAGTTTTGTACCGTAGTATCACCTTCATAGTTTACGTTTAATTAATTTGAAAATGATGATTTGTAATTGTGAAAATGACAGTATATTGAAGCAGACATCTTGTTGAATAGTTTGAATGGATGTTACATAGAGAAATGATATGATGGTATGTCTTTAGTACGTTTTGCTGGGCACACAGTCAGACAGTGTGTAGCATGCAACAGGGTCTGACTGGTTGGTATTAATATTGAATGCAATGCTGTTGTGGAACTTTGGAGGAAATTATATTATCGGCTGGTGTTTTACTAATCTGCATAAATAGAGATTTTACTTTGCATTTTATGACAGTGTGTGATGATACAAGTTTGAAATAAGTGTTGACACATTAAAGAAAATACATTGAAAATGATTGTGGGGTTATTTTGCTCACTTACAATGTTTTCAAAAAAATATGTCACATAAAACAAATATTTTTACAAAATACAATATATTATTATTGCTACAATATGTGAGGCATTTTAACACAGTTCTGTTCACTTATGTCCTGCCCTTTAGACCATGCATACCTTTATCATTTTGACCAATCTTTCAGTTAACTCTGCTTATTTTTGGCTTATCTCTCTTTCTACTCTGCTACGTTATACAGTATTTTCCACTATTCTCCCTGTTGTACTCCCCTTCTCCCCTTCTCCTCTAACTCACTGGTTTAATGTTGTTAAGGAAGGCTCTGATTGCACTGTGCTGTAATGATATATTCACAGGTCTGGTAGCCTGCTGGTCCCAGGTCTGTTTGTGTTCATATGGGCCAGCACAAACAGATCTGGGATCAGGCTAGTGGTCTGAAGGAAGGGGGTCTAATCTGAGAGAAATAAAGTTATCCTGATCTAGGATCAGTTTTGTCCTTTAGATCATACTAAATAAGATMATATGGACAGAGAGGACCTGATTGATCAGCACTCAACGTTGTGAATACAGGCTTTCCTGTCCTGACTATTCTATTGCAGTGTATCTCTCTCTCTCTTCTTTCTCTCACTCTGGAACCGAAGGCATTTATCTGGGGCGGGGCTCCTCTAAGGTGCTCCTGTGTTCCTCCCTCTAGCTACCTTAACTACAGTACTGTCTGATGGGACAGAGAGGGAGGCGGGAGAAGAAGAGACCGAGCAAAGCGTGAAGGAGAGCGAGAGAAAAGGGGAGAGAAACAGGTGGAAGGGGAGGGAGAGAGAGTGAAGTGGTAGAGGAAAGAAGAGAGAGAGGTAAGAGAAAGGGAATGATGTAGAAAGAGAAACAGAAGAGAGAGGAAGACGAGACGAGAGAGAGAGAGCGAGAGACCGAGGACCGGACGATGAGAGAGAGAGAGCGAGACGATCGAGAGAGAAGAGAGGAAGAGGAGAGAGAGGAGCAGAGAGAGAGAGGAGAGAGGAGAGAGAGAGAGAGAGAGAGAGAGAGAAGAGAGAGAGAGAGAGAGAGAGAGAGAGCAGATGAGAGAGAGAGAAGCAAAGCGAGAGAAGAGAGAGACTTTGAAAAAGGGACAAAGAATGGGTGTGGCAGTGCAGTCCAGGGGCATGATCATCACCAACAGACTGTATAGGTGTGCCTGTGAACGGATGCAAACACCAGGCAACGTGCCAAACATGGCAATGAATTTGCAAATCTACATTAATCCATTAGGCAAATGAGAGGATTACAATGTAGAGTGTTCTGGTATTCTAGAATGCAAAACATTCTATTCTGTTTCTAGAACACAGAACAGGCAGCCCATAATACAATGAACAAAAATATAAACACAACATGTAAAGTGTTGGTCCCATGAGCTGAAATAAAAGATTCCCAGAAATGTTCTACACGCACAAAAAGCTTATTTCTCCCAAATGTTGTTCACAGATTTGTTTACATCTCTGTTAGTGAGCATTTGTCCTTTGCCAAGATAAGTAATCCACCTGACAGGTGTATCATGATCATTACACAGGTGCACTTTGTGCTGGGGAAATAAAAGGCCACTCTAAAATATGCAGTTTTGTCACACAACACAATGCCATAAATGTCACAAGTTTTGAGGGAGCATGCAATTGGCATGCTGACTGCAGGAATGTCCACCAAAGCTGTTGCCAGAGAATTTGTTAATTTATCTACCATAAGCCGCCTCCAACGTCGTTTTAGAGAATTTGGCAGTACGTCCAACCGGCCTCACAACCGCAGACCACGTGTATGGCGTTGTGTGGGAGACAGGTTTGCTGATGTCAAGAAATTAGCTGTAAAACAGCAAAACAATTCTCTGTGCCCGATGGAAAAATAAGTAGAATTGCATGAAATGTTTTATAAAATTGCTAACTTTTCTCTCCGCCCCATGTGTAGAATTGCAGAAAACTTGCTTAAAAACTGCTACATTTTCTCTACTCCTCATGTCAAAATGTGTAGAATTGCAGAAAATTCTATTTGGAGTTAAATAAAAAATATTCTCCAACGTCAAGGGCGGGGCCACTAAAATGTTTTGTTGATAGGTGGGGAGCACCCCAACCAAATCTTGCTTATGGACCCCAAAAGGCTCGCGCCCTGCTCCTCTCTATCCTCTCTATCCTCTCTCTCTCTCTCCTCCCCCCACCCACCTCTCTCCTTCCTCGCTCCATGCCTCAGTAACCCCCAGCCCGTCCCAGATGAGATGAAGATTGGAGACGTGGTTTAACGGCTGACAATGACTTGTTACTATCTGTACGACATCCATAAACATACTGCACAGCACACACAACATCCATCAAAATCTAGCCAGGGAGAGATGAAGGGTGTGTGTGTGTGTTTGTCGTTGCGTGCGCATGCTTGTGTGTCTCTCCGCGCCTTTGCTTGTGTGTGTGTGTGTGTTTTCTCTGAGGCAGAACACCCATGAGACGAGCAGTCTGCTTCTGCAGCTATCATACTGTTTAATGCAATAGTGTGTGTTTCGCTACTGTGTGCGCTGGTGTTTTCAGCAGGGACCCCATCTTCTTTTGCCAGAATTTATGGGGACCCCATTTTTTTCCCCCAATAATTTTTTGCGACTCCACTCCACCACAAATCTAACAGACACTTAAAATAGGTACATTTCACATCAATAAATTACCTTCAATTCACTGCATTTTCATATCTTATCATTATTCTTATTTTTTAAATACATTTACTCAAAATTGTATTTATCAAATTATCTTTCTCAAAAATATTTTCCCATACAATATATATATATATATACACAATAATACAATCTGTACTCTTGTTTTTTTTATTGGCGACCCCAATGCAGTTCCCCCTTGACCCCAGTAGGGGTCACAACCCTAACTTTGAATGTCCTAGATCTGCTGCTCCTGGAGCCAGACAGATAGTTGTTATTTCTTACTGTCTTTCATATAGCTACACTATACACACACACACATCGCTGTACAGTACAGTGTGTGATTACCCTGGGTCCGCTATGCTGTAGCAGAATGCAATCTCCTCCTTCTCGCTGAAGCCAGCTGGAGATTAATTGAGCTGTTCTAACAGAGGGATGACTGAAGAGGGTGATTTAAGAGAGACCAGGGAGAAATAGAGAGAGTGAAGAGCGGTATGAGAGAAGAAGAGGAAGAAAGAACCGAGAAAAAGCGTGAAGAAGCGAGAGGAAAAAAGGGCGACGGCGGAGAGAAACAGGTTGGTGGAAGGGATAGACAGAGAGGTGAAAGTGTCAGCAGAAAGAAGAGGATGAGACCTAAAAGAAAAACATACTGTAGAAAGAGAAACAGAAAGAGAGAGAGCGAAGACGAAGAGAAAGAGACGAGAGAGCGAGAGACCGAGCGGACCGGAACGCATGAGAGAGACGGAGAGCCTGAGATCGATCAGAGAGAGAAGGAAGAGACGAGAGAGAGAGCAGAGAGAGAGAGGAGAGAGGAGACGGAGAGAGAGAGAGAGAGAGAGAAGAGAGAGAGAGAGAAGAAGAGAGAGCAGATGAGAGAGAGAGAAGAACGAGAGAAGAGAGAGACTTTGAAAAGGGAAAAGATGGGTGTGTTGCATCAATCAGCACTCTCCCAACAGAACTTATAGGTGTTGCCTTGAACGGATGCAACACATCCAACGCAACGCTTGCCAAACCATGGCAATGAATGCCACCCTCTACATGTTACATTCCATTCGGCAAATGAAGAGATTACAAGTAGCAGTGTTTCTCGATTATCTAGAATGCAAAACAATTTCTATTCTGTTTCCTAGAACACAGAACAGCAGCGCCCAAAATACAATAACAAAAATATAAACACAACATGTAAAGTGTATCGCGGTCCCCAATGACTAAATAAAATCCCAGAAAGTCTCTCACACGCACCCACAAAAGCGTATTTCTACCCAAATGTTGTTCACAGATCTTGTTTACATCTCTGTCAGTGAGCAATCATTGTCCTTTGCCAAAGTATAGTAATCCACCTGGACAGCTGTTCACATACTGAATCATTACACAGAGTTGCACTTTGTGCTGGGACAATAAAGGCCACTCTAAAAATATGCCAGTTTTCGTACACACAACCACAATGCCATAAATGTCACAAGTTTGTCAGGAGCAGCTTGGCAGCTGACTGCAGGAATGTCCACCAAAGCTGTTGCCAGAGGAATCTGTTAGAATTTATCTGACCATAAAGACCGCCTCCACACCGTTTTTAGAAATTTGCAGTACGTCCAACCGACTCCACCAACGCAGACCACGTGTATGGCGTTGCTGGTGGTAGACAGGTTTGTGTACTGTCAACAAATATACTGTAAAACAGCAACAAACATCTGCCTCGTGCCCGATGGACAAAAATAATAGGAATTGCTGAAAATGCTTTTATAAAATTTCTAACGTTTCTCTCCGCCCATGTGATAGAATTGCAGAAAACTTGCTTAACAAACACTGCTACCACTTCTACTACTCCTCATGTCACATATGTGTAGAATTGCAACGAAAATTCTATTTGGAGTTAAATAAAAATATTCATTCCCAACGTCAAAGCGCCGGGCACTAAAATGTTGTTTGTTCAATAGGGTGGGGACACCCCAACCAGAATCTTGCTTATGACCCCACAAAGCTCGCGCACCTGTCCTCTCTATCCTCTCTATCCTCCTCTTCTCTTCCCTCCCCACCCCACCCAACTCTCGCCGTTCCTCGCTCATGCTCAGAATAACCCCCAGCCTCCAGATGAGATGAGATTGAGACGTGTTTAACGGCTGCACAATGACTTGTTACTATCTGTACGACATCCACTAAACCATACTGTCACACACACACAAAATCCATCAAAATCTACCAGAGAGATGAAAGGGTAGTTGTGTGTTGTTTGTGTGTCGAGCCGTCGCATGCATTGTGCTAGCTCTCTCCGCGCTTTGCTTGTGTGTGTGTGTGTGTTTTGCTCTAGGCAGAAACACCATGAGACGAGCAGTCTGCTTCTGCAGCTATCATACTGTTTAATGCAAATAGTGTGTGTTCGCTATGTGTGTCGCGCTGTGTTTTCAGCGAGGACCCCACGTCTTCTTTTGCCCCAGATTATCATGGGGACCCCATATTTTTTCCCCCAATATAATTTTTTGCGACTCCCACTCCACCACAAATCTAACAGACACTGAAAATACGTACATGTTCACATCATAAATTACCTTCAATCACTGCATTTCTCATATCTTAGTCAGTACGGAGGGGATGTCTCATATTTTTATTATTACACACTCAACCTCCCTCCCTCAATATCTCTACCTTATATCTCAAATCTATCCCTGTTCCGTCCAGCCAAATATTTATCTGTCCTCCAATTATACCATAGTATGAAATCCTAGACACTCTCATTATAATATGGACAATTATATAGTACTGTATGTTATATACTCCAATATTAAGATTACAACTTACTCTTCGCCTTTCTCTTTTGTTTTATTAATCGTCCTGGATCTCTTCCCACAGGTCTTGATAGTGTCAACACCTTAGAACCCCTTAAAAAGATAAGTGACCATTAATTAGATCCGACTAACCCTACATCTAGTTCTAGGATGTTTAGATAATGTTTCCGTGAGATTATACGTAGGCTGAGCTGCCTATGAGACGAAGCTAGAGCGAGATAGTTTTATTTCTTACTGATGCTTTACGAGGGTATTAAGCATGGTTACGAGCTTTTATGAGGCGACACAGCCCACTTAATCGCTATACATGCTAACCAGTTTTACAGGTCTGAAGTTCTACGAGTTAGGAGTTAGGGTGAGTAGGGAGTTAAAGGTTAGGTTAGAGGAATAGTTTAAGCAAACATCCGCTAATAGTGAAAAGTAGCTAAAAGTTGATTGAGTGTGAGCGCTGCCGTGTGGCACACAAGCTTGCTAATAGCTAGCTGTAGCAAGAAGCAATTATCATGTAAACCTACCTTCTCTCCTCTATGAGCCAGTCTCGAGTCTCCGACCCGAGATTTAAGTGCATCTTGTCTCAAACACCAAGTGCCGAATGACCAGGCCCAACCCACCCAGAGCAGAGAGGTGACTCTTACGCGAATACCAGTCCACCAGCCGACCGCAAATTTCATGCACAGAGTCCAACCTCGCACGCCAACCGCGAGACAGATACAATAAGGCAAGAGACCCGATTAAGAAGAGGTAAGAGACGCTTCAGCGCCAACCATAAGCTACGCCCACCCACCCAGGACATTAGGCTACGGCCACCCACCCAGACATAAGCTTACGCCGGAGTGAGACAACCACAACGAGGTTAAAAAAGAAGTCACGACAGACCGCATGCGCAAGCCCAACACACCCGAACATACTACCCGCAGCCGCGCGAAGAGAAACGAATACTGAAACGCACAGGGAGGGAGCGCCAATGACCCAGCGCGACACGGCAGACACTGAGCTAACATCCCAAAAGCCCACCCAGACGAGTCAGCAATCAAGCCCAGACAGGCCCAGAATCGAGTAAGCGCTAACCGAGCGACCCAAAGACATTAGCTAAGCGCCGAGTCCCGCTCTCCATCTTGAACCAAACCAAGGTGACCACCTCCATACGACTCCACCTAACTACAACTCATGCCTCTAGCCGCCTCAAGACATAAGCTAACCATAAATGTCTGAGAGCCCCCACCTCAACACCAAAAAAAGAAGCTACGACGCAACCGCAATCACCAAGCGCCACAAAAGCCAGCGACGCAGAACAAGACAAGTCACAGGGCATACCCGATATCGCCCACCCGGACATAGCTACCCCACCCACAGCACCACGACACACGAGAATAAAACATATCTAACCTGCCACCCGAGCGCAGCAAGAGCAGTAGAGAAGATAAACATGATATGCACCAGTTTATATAACATATAGATCAATGTTTACGTGAACCAGAGAGACGGGCAGGTGCATCATTTGCAGTTTATTCATGTTACATATTTCTTCTGTGCACTATTACCAGTTTATTGTAATGCCAATGATGTTGGTTTATTCATGCTCTATTGTGTGTGTGTGTTTGTGTGTTGTGTGTGTGTGTGTGTGTGGTGTTGTGTGTGTGTGTGTGGGGTGTGTGGTGGGGTGTGTGTGTGTGGTTGTGTGCTGTGGTGTTAAACATAGAAG
>NC_036847.1:30795894-30821377 GCF_002910315.2 Salvelinus sp. IW2-2015 | reverse complement strand
TAGTGGGCCGGGCATGATAAGTAGAGTGACGTTAGACGAGAGAGGTAAGAGAGAGATTGCGGGAGCGGGGGGGGGGGGGAGAGTGAAAGACAAAAACGCAGTGTTAAAAAAGAGAGAGAGCGAGGGAGAGGAAAGCGAGGCGGAGAAAGAGAGAAGAAAGAGGAGGGCGGAGGATGAGGAGGAAGGGAGGTAGACGGCAGACAATAGAGAGGCGAGGAGCGGATGGAGAGAGAGCAGCGAAGGAAGGGATGGTCTCCCATTCTTGAAAAGCAGATTCACTCACGATCCCTGTAACTATATATCGCTGGTAGATAAATGTCTGAAGAGACAGTAGAGAAAACAAGAGGGAGGCGATCAAAGAAGAACAATGAAGCGAGAAAAGACAATTCACAGGAGAGATGAGGCAGTACGACAGAAGAGCATGGAAGGAAGGATGGGAGGGAGGCGAAGATAAACATGATATGCACCAGTTTATATTGACATATAGTCAATGTGTTACGTGAACCAGAGAGACGGGCCAGGTTGCATCATTTGCAGGTTTTTTCATGTTTACAATGTATTCTTTCTGTGCACTATTAAGTTTTATGTAATGCCATGACATGTTCTGCTTATTATCTGGCTGGTATGTACCTGTAGTTGTGTGTGTGTTTGTGATGTGTTGTGCTGCTGAGTGTGTGTGTGTGGTGCTTCATAATGATATGTGGTTTGTGGTTGTTTTTTTTTTTTTTTGTCTTTTTTTTTTTTTTCTCTTACTGTGTGTGTGATGGTTGATTGTGTGTGTGATCATATATCATTTTATCTCTCTTTGTAGAGATGTCATTGTGTTAAGGAAGGTGGGCTGTGTGCTCTCAATCTGCCAGCCAGGAGAGCTCACTGGGAAGAGAGGTGTTATTTATACCAGCTAGTGAACAGCACTGTATGCTAGACCTGTTTAAAGGCTTAGGAAATGAGGCACCCAGTGTGTGTGTGTGTGTCTTTAGTTTTTAGCCTGACACTAGCAAGATGCTCCACAGTGTTACGCTATTTAGATGCTACACAGTGTTAGGGTAACTAGATGCTCCACAGTGTTAGGCTAGCTAGATGCTCCACAGTGTTAGGCTAACTAGATGCTCCACAGTTTTACACTAACTAGATGCTCCACAGTGTTAGGCTAGCTAGATGCTCCACAGTGTTTAACTAGCTAAATGCGCCAAAGCCACCTGTTATTTTGCCTCAGGGCCTCACTGCCACTAGACTAAAGCAAGCCACTACTCACACCATTCATTCACTAGACTAGAGCAAGCCACTACTCACACCATTCATTCACTAGACTAGAGCAAGCCACTCCTCACACCATCCAAATTCATTACTAGACTAGAGCAAGCCATACTTCACAAATCCTCTTCATTCCTAGACTATGAGCAAGCCATTCTACTCACATTCTCTTCACTAGACTAGAGCAGAGCCACTACTCACCACTTTCATTCACTAGACTAGAGCAAGCCACTACTACACCATTCATTCACTAGACTAGAGAACGTCCGACTACCTTACCATTCATTTGACGGTAGTTCTATGAGCAAGCCATGAGCTAACACACATATATACATTCATCTCTTATCCATGAGACTATGTTAGATATTCACTTTCACCTCCCCCCATTCATCACTGACTAGACATAGTAGACTAACTCACATTCTCCCCTCCACTGCTCCTTTTCATCTCACTAGACTAGAGCAAGCCCACTACTCACGACAACCTTTCACTTCACTAGACTCAGGAGCAAAGCCACATACTCACACCTTCATTATTCACTAGATAGAGCACAAGCCACTTCTACTCACAGTCACTTCATTCACTGACTAGCAAATGCACTACTCACATCCTTTCATTGCACTAGACTAGAAGAGCCACTACTCAACTAGCCGAATTTCACTAGATAGGCAAGCCACTACTCACGATATTCATTTCACTAGATAGAGCAAGCACTATTCAACATAGACTAGAGCAAGCCACTACTCACACCATTCATTCACTAGACTAGAGCAAACCACTACTCACACCATTCACTCAATAGAGCAGAAAGACTATAAACTACACACTGGAGCATCTTGTGTGAAAGCGCCATTATAAATTAAAGACACACACACACTGTGTGCCTCATTTACAAAGCCTTTAAACCAGATTAAAGTCTATCTGCTATTTTCCAGGGAATATGACATTACAGGCAGAACGAAGGTAAAACAGGATAACAGATGAAAAGAGATATTAAGATAACGTGTAAATATAGGCTACATCTCAAATGGGACTCTATTGTCTAGAGAAAGGGGGAGACCTCGTCAGTTGTACAACTGAATGCCTTCAACTGAAATKAGTCTTCTGCATTTAACCCTCTGAATCAGAGCGGTGCGGAGGGCTGCCTTAATCGACATCCAAGTCTTCGGCGCCCGGGGAACAGTGGGTTAACTGCCTTGCTCAGGGGCAGAATGGCACATTTTTACCTCGTCAGCTCAGGGATTCGATCCAGCAACCTTTCAGTTACTGGCCTAATGCTCTAACCACTAGACAGTGCACTATTGTTTGACCAGGGCCCATAGGGATCTAGTTAAAGTATGCACTACAGTGCATTCGGAAAGTATTCAGACCCCTTGACTTTTTCCACATTTTGTTACGTTACAGCCTTATTCTAAAATTTAAATTGTTTCCATCTACACACAATACCCCATAATGACAAAGCAAAACATTTTTGGTTTTTGTCTTCAAATTTATAACAAATAAAAAAACTGAAATATCACATTTACATAAGTATTCAGACCCTTTATTCAGTACTTTGTTGAAGCACCTTTGGCAGAGATGACAGCCTCAAGTCTTCTTGGGTATGACGCTACAAGCTTGGCACACCTGTATTTGGGGAGTTTCTCCCATTCTTCTCTGCAGATCCTCTCAAGCTCTGTCAGGTTGGATGAGGAGTGTCGCTGCACAGCTATTTTCAGGTCGGTTTCAAGTCCCGGGCTCTGGCTTGGCCACTCAAGGACATTCAGAGACTTGTTCTGAAGCCACTCCTGCGTTGTCTTGGCTGTTTTCTTAGGGTCGTTGTCCTGTTGGAAGGAGAACCTTCTCCCCAGTCTGAAGTCCTGAGCGCTCTGGAGCAGGTTTTCATCAAGGATCTCTGTACTTTGCTCCGTTCATCTTTCCCTCGATCCTGACTATTCTCCCAGTCCCTGCCGATGAAAAAACATCCCCACAGTATGATTCTGCCACCACCATGCTTCACCGTAGGGATGGTGCCAGGTTTCCTCCAGACGTGACGCTTGGCATTTAGGCCAAAGAGTTCTTTGGTTTCATCAGAGAATCTTGTTTCTCATGGTCTGAGAGTCCTTTAGRTGCCGTTTGGAAAACTTCAAGCGGGCTGTCATGTGCCTTTTACTGAGAAGTGGCTTCCGTCTGGCCACTCTACCATAAAGTCCTGATTGGTGGAGTGCTGCAGAGATGGTTGTCCTTCTGGAAGGTTGTCCTTCTGGAAGGTTCTCCCATCTCCACAGAGGAAATCTGGAGCTTTGTCTGAGTAACCCTTGGGTTCTTGGTCACCTCCCTGGCCAAGGCCCTTCTCCCCCGATTGCTCAGTTTGGCCGGGTGGCCAGCTCTAGGAAGAGTCTTGATGGTTTCAACTTTCTACCATTTAAGAAAAATGGAGGCCACTGCGTTTTTGGGGACCTTTAATGCTGCAGAAATGTTTTGGTACAGTTACCCAGATCTGTGCCTCGACACAATCATGTCTCTGAGCGCTATGGACAATTCCTTCGACCTCATGGCTTTTACTCTGACATGAACGGTCAACTGTGGGACCTTATATAGACAGGTGTGTGCCTTTCCAAATCATGTCCAATCAATTTAATTTACAACAGGTGGACTCCTGTATGTCCAGGTGGACAGGTATGTCCAAACTTTTGATTGGTACTGTATGTATGTGTGTCACACACACACTTGTTCGATTTAGTTTCTGCAGCTGGAGGCCTAGCTCGACTGACTGACTGGTGGGTGTCAAGTGGTGGATCAGGCAGACATGTGTCGGGGTGGGGTTCAGAATACATTACTTTGATTTGGAAAGTGAAGGGTCAGGCAAGGAGTGATTGGAAGGCAGGGGGACATGATTATTCAACCTGGAGGGAGGGAGGGAGGGAGGGAGGGGTGTCTGAATATCTATAGAGAGAGGTGAGGGATTTTATGATGAAATAGAATAGAATAGCATAGATACTTAATTGAGAAAGAAATAATAATGCATAAATATATAATAGACAAGGACAGAAAAAAAGGAAAGATTAGAGTTGATTTGAAAGGTAGTGGGTGGTTTTAAAAAGGGGAGAGACCTGGGGATGTTGTCAACATTAGGTCAGTGCCCAGTGATGTTCCAAGGCAAAGGAGATAGACACCTACAGTACAGTTTATACCAGTTCTCTGCAACAAAGCACTAATACTACCACTACTACTACTATTACTCTCACTACTCACTATTACTTACTACTACTATACTACTATACTACTACTACTACTACTATACTACTATTACTACTACTACTACTACTACTACTACTCTACTATACTACTTACTACTACTACTACTACTTACTACTACTAACTACTACTACTACTATAGTACTACTACTACTACTACTACTACTACTACTACTACAGTGGCAGTCAGTGCCGTTTAAGATGGAGGAGGATGTTTTTTTTTTCATGAGCATGGCCTTTTATCTATTACAGCATATTGGATGACTCATTCATATTCCATTCACCCAGTTCAATGTCACATTGATAGGTTTAGGCTACTAAAGTTGAAGTCGGAAGTTTACATACATTTAGGTTGGAGTCATTAAAACTTGTTTTTCAACCACTCCACAAATGTCTTGTTAACAAACTATAGTTTTGGCAAGTCGTTTAGGACATCTACTTTGCGCATGACACAATTCATTTTTCCAATGATTGTTTACAGACAGATTATTTCACTTATAAATCACTGTATCACAATTCCAGTGGGTCAGAAGTTTACATACACTAAGTTGATTGTTCCTTTAAACAGCTTGGAAAATTCCAGAAAATGATCTCATGGCTTTAGAAGCTTCTGATAGGCTAATTGACAACATTTTAGTCAATTGGAGGTGTACCTGTGGATGTATTTCAAGGCCTAGCTTCAAACTCAGTGCCTCTTTGCCTGACATCATGGGAAAATCAAAAGAAATCGGCCAAGACCTCCAAGCCAAGAATTGTAGATCTCCACAAGTCTGGTTCATCCTTGGGAGCAATTTCCAAACACCTGAAGGTACCACGTTGATCTGTACAAACAATAGTATGCAAGTATAAACACCATTGGACCACGCAGCCGTCATACTGCTAAGGAAGGAGACRCGTTCTGTCTCCTAGAGATGAACGTACTTTGGTGTGAAAAGTGCAAAGCAATCCCAGAACAACAGCAAAGGACCTTGTGAAGATGCTGGAGGAAACAGATGCAAAAGTATCTATATCCACAGTAAAACGAGTCCTATATCGACATAAGCTGAAAGGCCGCTCAGCAAGGAAGAAGCCACTGCTCCAAAACCGTTCCGACCATGCAGTAATATCTAACAAATAATCTAACCTAACAATTTCACAACAACTACCTTATACACACAAGTCTAAAGGAATGAATAAGAGTATGTACATATAAATATATGGATGAGCGATGGCCGAACAGCATAGGCAAGATGCAGTAGATGGTATAGAGTACAGTATATACATATGAGATGAGTAATGTAGGGTATGTAAACATTATATAAAGTGGCATTGTTTAAAGTGGCTGGTGATACATTTATTACATCAATTTWTCATTATTAAAGTGGCTAGAGATGAGTCAGCATGTTGGCAGCAGCCACTCAATGTTATTGATGGCTGTTTAACAGGCTTGTTCCCTATTTAGTGCACTATATAGGGAATTGGGTGACTTTTGGGACACACACTTTAAAGATGGGGTTCAAGTATCACACTTGTGGAAAATATGGAGATGGGATGGAATTAATTTCATTTGATCGAGAGGATTACCTTATTAAATCTCTGTCAGTGGCACCCCTTTCTCGTGTGTGTGTGTGTTTATRTGAGCACGCGTGTCTGTGTGCGTGCACATACGCGTGTGTGTTAGAGAGAGAGGAGTAGGAGGGGATTAATACCCCTTGAAAAACATAGGTAATATCCCTGTTTAACCATTAAACAGGAACCTAACAGTATTATGACTACTAAATTGAAGTCATAAGAGAAGTGAATGCTGAGTATGCCTTACGACTTCAAACAATCAAGTCATTTACGGAGCACAGTAGGTGTCAAAGAGAAAGCTTTGTCTTCGATTAAAGCTGGAAAATGCATGAATCCTGGATTTAATCTGCTTAATTCTATTATAATTGGAAACGCCTGTAAACATATTAGAGTTCCTAGAATCTCATAAAAGGAAATGGTTTCAGAACGAAAAGAGAAAAACAAGAAACAGACTGAAGGAGAAACGGAGAGAGAGAACACTACAGAGATAAGAGAGGAGATGAGAGAAGCATACACGAGAGAAAGAGAGGAAAAAAAGAGGGGAGAAGATAAAATCTGTTTGCTGTGTGCCCTTCTCTCTGTCTTTCAGATAAACTCTGTCTGCTGTCTGCTCTTCTCTGTCTTTCAGAGACATTCATCTCCCCTCTCTCTTGTTCCCTCTCGCTCGCTCCCTCACTCCCTCGCTCTCTCTCTCGCTCCCTCTCTCTCTCGCTCTCTCTCTCGCTCCCTCTCTCTGCTCCGTCTCTCTCGCTCCCTCTCTCTCTTGCTGTCTGTCTCGCTCCCTCCCTCTCTCTCTTGCACTGTCTCTCTCTCTCGCTCTCTCTCTCAATTCAATTCAAGGGGCTTTATTGGCATGGGAAACATATGTTAACATTGCCAAAGTAAGTGAGGTAGATAATATACAAAAGTGAAATAAACAATACAAATGAACAGTAAACATTACACTCACAGAAGTTTCAAAAGAATAAAGACATTACANAAGTGAGGTAGATAATATACAAAAGTGAAATAAACAATACAAATGAACAGTAAACATTACACTCACAGAAGTTTCAAAAGAATAAAGACATTACAAATGTCATATTATATATATATACAGTGTTGTAACGACATATCTCTCTCTTGCTCTGTCACTCTGACAAAAGGATGTCTTTGTCTTCAAGTTGCTGTTAGAATTCCCCTCTTCCTCCCATCGAACACATGCTAGTCCTATCAAAGAGGTTTTATGGAACAGGACTAAAATAGTCCTGAATCGCATCTCTGTCCTGGACAGTGTGTCTCACTTCTGCACTATGGGTGGATGAAGTGTTCTGTTGAATGTAGAGGAAGTGTGGGAGTGTGTGTGTGCGTGCGTCTGCATGCTTGCCTGTGTTCATGCATGTGTGTGTGTGTGTGTGTCACATAATTTTTTAAAACCTTTATGTAACTAGGCAAGTCAGTTAAGAACACATTCTTATTTACAATGACGGCCTACACCGGCCAAACTCGCTGGGCCAATTGTTGTCCGGCATATGGGACTCCAAATCACGGACAGGTTGTGATACAGTCTGTATTTGACGCCTCTAGCACTGAGATGCAGTGTCTTAGACAACTCCTCAATCATCCACTGTGTCTGACGCCAAGTGTACTATATGCAAAATACTGTACACCCACAGAATGCACTGAGTATACCGAACATTAGGAACAGCCTCAAGTTGTTGGGGCATGGACTCTACAAGGTGTCGTAAGCATTCCACAGGGATGCTGGCCCATGTTGGGATGTGTGTGCGTAGCATAAATATGTGTGTGTGTGCGTGTGCGCGTGTGTAGAGAGTCAGTGCAGGTGGTCAGTACAGTTCAAGTGTTCAGCATTCTGATGACTTGTAGATAGAAACTGAGTCAGGGGACTTGGCCGTCTATGGAGCTCACTGGGAGATTATGACAGTGTCCTTTATGGAAGATGACTACTTGCCATTAAATGATTGACACATGGCATGATTGACACAAATTATTCACTCACATGTTCAAAAGAACAGTGTATTCCTTTACCCTAAATAATTATAAATCAAAGAACTGTACTGAATAGCACAAACTCAAAAAGCATAATATATTTGAATGTAGATTCAGGATAAATTAAGTAGCTCTTGTTCTAATGAACCTACTGTACTCTCAGATTGCCTGACTCCACAGTCTTGTATTCTATTGAATCTACTGTAGTCTCAGATTGCCTGACTCCACAGTCTTGTATTCTATTGAATCTACTGTAGTCTCAGATTGCCTGACTCCACAGTCTTGTATTCTATTGAATCTACTGTAGTCTCAGATTGCCTGACTCCACAGTCTTGTATTCTATTGAATCTACTGTAGTCTCAGTTGCCTCACTCCACTGTCTCTTGTTCTATTGAACTACTAGTCTCTACGTTGCCTCACTCCACTGTCTCTTGTTCTATTGAACCTACTGTAGTCTCACGTTGCCTCACTCCACTGTCTCTTGTTCTATTGGTCCTACTGTAGTCTCAGATTGCCTCACTCCACTGTCTCTTGATCTATTGAACCTACTGTAGTCTCACTTTGCCTCACTCCACTGTCTCTTGTTCTATTGAACCTACTGTAGTCTCACGTTGCCTCACTCCACTGTCTCTTGTTCTATTGAACCTACTGTAGTCTGAACCTACTGTAGACTCATGTTGCCTCACTCCACTCTCCTTGTTCTATTGGTCCTACTGTAGTCTCACGTTGCCTCATCCACTGTCTCTTGTTCTATTGAACCTACTCTAGTCTCACGTTGCCTTACTCCACTGTCTCTAAAATCTATTGAACCTACTGTAGTCTCACTTGTCTACTCCACTGTCTCTAAAATCTGTTGAACCTACTGTAGTCTCACGTTGCCTCACTCCACTGTCTCTTGTTCTATTGAACCTACTGTAGTCTCACGTTGCCTCACTCCACTGTCTCTTGTTCTATTGGTCCTACTGTAGTCTCATGTTGCCTCACTCCACTGTCTCTTGTTCTATTGGTCCTACTGTAGTCTCATGTTGCCTCACTCCACTGTCTCTTGTTCTATTGTCTACTGTAGTCTCATGTTGCCTCACTCCACTGTCTCTTGTTCTATTGAACCTACTGTGTCTCATGTTGCCTCACTCCACTGTCTCTTGTTTTATTGAACCTACTGTAGTCTCACGTTGCCTCACTCCACTGTCTTGTTCTATTGACCTACTGTAGTCTCACGTTGCCTCACTCCACTGTCTCTAAAATCTATTGCACCTACTGTAGTCTCACGTTGCCTCACTCCACTGTCTCTAAAATCTATTGCACCTACTGTAGTCTCACGTTGCCTCACTCCACTGTCTCAAATCTATTGAACCTACTGTAGTCTCACGTTGCCTCACTCCCACTGTCTCTTGTTCTATTGAACCTACTGTAGTCTCACGTGCCTCACTTCACTGTCTCTTGTTCTATTGAACCTACTGTAGTCTCACGTTGCCTCACTCCACTGTCTCTTGTTCTATTGAACCAACTGTAGGAACAACTGGATATGGAATAGCCTGTTTTCTCATCTAACACAGTGAATGAGTGTACTATAACTTCCAGTACTGTGACTGGAATAGGTACTGTACATAAACCAGTCTGTCACTATGCCTGCATTACAAGGCACATTTTTCCCTTCATAGTGCTCTGTTTTTATTTTTTATTTTACAGTGCACTTTATAGGGAATAGGGTGCCCTTTGGGAAGCAGCCTATGTCTCTGTATCGTGGACTACAGTGAAGAGGCACTCTGCTGCTGTCTGTGTGTCAGCCATGATATATTCATTAGGCCTGGATTTGGTGGTGTGGTACAGAGGCGGACCGTGGTACCTTAACTGGGGAGGACATGCTCATAGTAATGGCTGGAATGGAATCAATTGAATGTATCGAACAAATCAAACACATGGTTTTACGTGTTTAATACCATTCCATTTACTCCATTCCAGGCATTATTATGAGCCGTCCTACCCTCAGCAGTCTCCTGTGGTGTGGTAGGGGATTAGTTATGTGGTATGTGTAATCCTATACACGGGGCTGATTTAAACCCTATACACCGGGCTAATTGAATCCCTAGACACCGGGCTAATTGAATCCCTAGACACGGGCTAATTGAATCCCTAAGACACCGGGCTAATTGAATCCCTAGACACCGGGCTAATTGAATCCCTAGCTCCGGGCTAATTGAATCCCTAGACACCGAGCTAATTGAATCCCAGACACCGAGCAATTGAATCCCTATGCACCGGGCTAATTAATCCCTATGCACCGGGCTAATTGAATCCCTAGACACTGATCTAATTTAATTCCGATACACCTGTCTAATTTAATCTGTATCACTGAGCTAATTTAATACCTATACACTGAGCTAATTTAATACTATACATTGAGCTAATTTAATACTATTCATGAGCTAATTTAATAACCTATTCACTGAGCTAATTTAACACCTATTCACTGAGCTAATTTAATACCTATACACTGAGCTAATTTAATACTATACACTGAGCTAATTTATTACCTATACACTGAGCTAATTTAATACCTATACACTGAGCTAATTCAATACCTATTCACTGAGCTAATTTAATCTGTATTCACTGAGCTAATTTAATAGCTATACACTGAGCTAATTTAATACCTATACACTGAGCAAATTTAATACCTATTGACTGAGCTAATTTAATCTGTATTCACTGAGCTAATTTAATAGCTATACACTGAGCTAATTTAATACCTATTGACTGAGCTAATTTAATCTGTATTCACTGAGCTAATTTAATACCTATACACTGAGCTAATTGAATACCTATTGACTGAGCTAATTAATACCTATTGACTTGAGCTAATTTAATCTGTATTCACTGAGCTAATTTTATAGCTATACACTGAGCTAATTTAATACCTATACACTGAGCTAATTTAATACCTATTGACTGAGCTAATTTAATCTGTATTGACTGAGCTAATTTAATAGCTATACACTGAGCTAATTTAATAGCTATACACTGAGCTAATTTAATACCTATGACTGAGCTAATTTAATCTGTATTCACTGAGCTAATTTTAATACCTATACACTGAGCTAATTTAATACCTATTGACTGAGCTAATTTAATACCTATACACTGAGCTAATTTAATAGCTATACACTGAGCTAATTTAATACCTATACACTGAGCTAATTTAAACACCTATACACTGAGCTAATTTAATAGCATATACACTGAGCTAATTTAACACCTATACACTGAGCTAATTTAATACCTATTGACTGAGCTAATTTAATACCTATACACTGAGCTAATTTAATTACCTATTCACTGAGCTAATTTAACACCTATACACTGAGCTAATTTAATAACCTATACACTGAGCTAATTTAATACCTATACACTGAGCTAATTTAATACCTATTCACTGAGCTAATTTAATAACCTATACACTGAGCTAATTTATACTATACACTGAGCTAATTTAATAGCTATACACTGAGCTAATTTAATAGCTATACACTGAGCTAATTTAATACCTATACACTGAGCTAATTTAATAACTATTTCACTGAGCTAATTTAATACTTTACACTGAACTAATTTAATACCTATTGACTGAGCTAATTTAATACCTATTGATGAGCTAATTAATACCTAATACACTGAGCTAATTTAATACCTATACACTGAGCTAATTTAATACCTAATACATTGAGCTAATTAAATACTACACTTGAGCTAATTTGAAACATATACACTGAGCTAATTTAATACACTATTCACTGAGCTAATTTAATACCTATTGACTGAGCTATTAATACCTATACACTGAGCAATTGAATACCTATACACTGAGCTAATTTAATACCTATTCACTGCTTAATCGTATAACTGAGCTAATTTAATACATATACACTTAGCTAATTTAATACCTATACACTGAGCTAATTTAATACCTATTACACTGAGCTAATTTAATACTTATACACTGAGCTAAATTAATACCTATTCACTGAGCTAATTTAGTACCTATACACTGAGCTAATTTAATACCTATTCACTGAGCTAATTTTAGTACCTATACATTGAGCTAATTTAATACCTACACTTGAGCTAATTGAATACCTATACACTGAGCTAATTTAATACCTATTCACTGAGCTAATTTAGAGAGACTGCTTGCAGTGATTGAAATGTCACAGAGTAAAGGTAGGCAGAGAGGTAAGCAAAGACACACCTGGCATTTAAAACACACAGACACAGCTCCTAACGCTGCCGAAACACAGCTCCTAACGCTACCCAGACACAGCTCCTAACGCTGCCCAAACCACAGCTCCTAATGCTGCCCAAACACAGCTCCTAACGCTGCCCAGACACAGCTCCTAACGCTTGCCCAGAACACAGCTCCTAGTAGCTGCCCAAAACACAGCTCCTAACGCTGCCCAGAACACAGCTCCTAGGTGCTGCCCAGACACAGCTCCTAGTGCTGCCCAAAACACGAAGCTCCTAAATTGCCCTGCCCAAAACACAGCTCCTAATGCTGCCCAAAACAGCTTCTAACGCTCCCAGACACAGCTCCTTGTGCTGCCCCAGACACAGCTCCTAGTGACTGCCCCAAACACAGCTCCTAACGCTGCCCAGACACAGCTCCTTAGTGGCTGCCCAGGACACAGCTCCTATTTCTGCCCAAACACAGCTCCTAAACGCTGCTCGACACACGCTCCAGTGCTGCCCAGACCACACTACCTATGCTGCCCAACACAAGGCTCCTAAACGCACTGCCCAGACACAGCTCCTATGCTGCCCAGACACAGCTCCTAGTGCTGCCCAGACACAGCTCCAAGTGCTCCAAAACAAGTCTAATGCTGCCCAAACACAGCTCCTAACAGCTGCCCATGACACAGTCTCCTTAGTGCTGCCCGACACAGCTCCAGTGACTGGCCCAAACACAGCTCCTAATCGTGCTCCAAAATCACAGCTCCTAATGCTGGCCCAGACACAGCTCCTAGCATGCCCAAAGCAAACAGCCCTCACTAACACTGCCCAGACACTAGGAAGAGTGAGGGAAGCAAAAGTAGATCTTCCTCTCATAAAAATAAAATCACTTCATCCCGCGCCATCCCCCCCCCTCTCATTGTTCTGTCTGCCTGTCTGTCTGTCTGTCTGTCTGTCTGTCTGTCTGTCTGTCTGTCTGTCTGTCTGTCTGTCTGTCTGTCTGTCTGTCTGTCTGTCTGTCTGTCTCAGTCTGATGGACTAGACTAGACTCCCAGCCTGCCCTTACCGCTCTGTGGGATGCAGCTCCAGACCCGGCGCCAGAACTAATCAGTTGGACGGGCATTTGATTTCCGTAGGCGGGCCCGTTTTTTYACAGGACCTCCTATGTGTGCGCTCGTGTAAAGATCATAGGCAGCTCATGAGTTTCAAGTTTGGGGAAGCTTACAATTTATCTTACCGTTTCTACCGATCTGCGTGACAGATATTCATATTTATATATGCACATATTCGTGTTACAGTTTAATTTCAATAATGATGTTTTGGTTTCTCAAAATCATTGCCACGTGGTTAATCATACAAATCTGAAGTAAAATGATAAAAATCTGAAAGTAGAACTAATTAAACTAAGGCGGGAACACTAGCCTCTGCCATATAAACACATAGATACACTGTGATCCATTGGCGGCTAAAGAAACGAGAGCATATAACTCATAGATGGCCAATAGGCCAATTCAGCAGTAGGAATATAACTTCAATCATCAACTAAGTAAAATACAGTTGATTACCTGGTTAAATAAAGGTAAAACATTTTTTTCTAAACAGCCGAGAAAATAAAACAGTAGAAAATATCCTGATGAAAATTCAGGTTCTTTCAATCACATGCATCTCTCCTCTCCGCCTGTCAGCCTCCTGTTCTATCTGTCTTGACTTGAGCTGTTGCTAGTGAAGTTCGACGTTGAATCAAATTCTCACAGGGTCTGGCCCCCAAGCTGTCGCAAACAAACTCACAACACTGTATCAACTAGCCTATTCCGGGCCCTCAAAGTTTCCTGTACCAGTGAGCCCGGGACAGAAAGCTGTTTTTTAATGACGTTTCCACTGGATATATGCGATCATCAGATCATGATATTTTGCTCTTTCACACCGAGGCTTGGTGATTACCGTGGCCCGGAGTGTTGGAAAGATTTTTCAAATACTGAGGAACTATCATTCACAATGGATGTTAAAATAATAGACTACGTTGACTTATGTTAGCCCCGGTGAAAAGAATGGTGGTGTACTTGGTGAGTTAAGACAATAAAAAATATGATATTGCCAAATGGGCACTTTCCTACATGCATTCTGGAGACACACCATATCTCCGCCACAACCCCTCCTCTTCTTCTTGATGCAACATTTTAAATTATACTCAAGACACACTATGTTCACACATATTTTGCCAAGTTCACTACCCAAATTGCGGGCTTCCCAAACACACTTGTGATTTGAAACAATCCACAGCAATTTTTTTTAAAGAAGATTTAAAAAAGAAAATAATTTGCTCTCCCCCACACCCTCTCTCTCTCTCTCTCTCTCTCTCTCTCTCTCTCTCTCTCTCTCTCTCTCTCTCTCTCTCCTTTCTCTCACTCTCCTCTCTCTCTCAAAATAGACTGCCTATTTTGATTTTGATTTTTCACCTTTATTTAAGCAGGTAGAAAGTTGAGAACAAGTTCTCATTTACAATTGCGACCTGGCCAAGATAAAGCAAAGCAGTTCGACACATACAACAACACAGAGTTACACATGGAGTAAAAACAGTGAGCAAATGAGGTGAAATAAGGGAGGTAAAGGCAAAAAAAAAGGTCATGGTGGCGAAGTAAATACAATATAGCAAGTAAAACACTGGAATGGTAGATTTGCAGTGGAAGAATGTGCAAAGTAGAGATAGAAATAATGGGGTGCAAAGGAGCAAATAAATAAATAAATAAATACAGTAGGGGGAGAGGTAGTTTGTTTGGCTAAATTATAGATGGGCTATGTACAGGTACAGTAATCTGTGAGCTGCTCTGACAGCTGTGCTTAAAGCTAGTGAGGGAGATAAGTGTTTCCAGTTTCAGAGATTTTTGTAGTTCGTTCCAGTCATTGGCAGCAGAGAACTGGAAGGAGAGGCAGCCAAAGGAAGAATTGGTTTTGGGGGTGACCAGAGAGATATACCTGCTGGAGCGCGTGCTACAGGTGGGTGCTGCTATGGTGACCAGCGAGCTGAGATAAGGGGGGACTTTACCTAGCAGGGTCTTGTAGATGGCCTGGAGCCAGTGGGTTTGGCGACGAGTATGAAGCGAGGGCCAGCCAACGAGAGCGTACAGGTCGCAGTGGTGGGTAGTATATGGGGCTTTGGTGACAAACGGATGGCACTGTGATAGACTGCATCAATTTATTGAGTAGGGTATTGAGGCTATTTTGTAAATGAAGATTGCCGAAGTCGAGGATCGGTAGGATGGTCAGTTTTACAAGGGTATGTTTGGCAGCATGCGTGAAGGATGCTTTGTTGCGAAATAGGAAGCCAATTCTAGATTTAACTTTGGATTGGAGATGTTTGATGTGAGTCTGGAAGGAGAGTTTACAGTCTAACCAGACACCTAGGTATTTGTAGTTGTCCACATATTCTAAAGTCAGAACCGTCCAGAGTAGGGATGTTGGACGGGCGGGCAGGTGCAGGCAGCGATCGGTTGAAGAGCATGCATTTAGTTTTACTTGTATTTAAGAGCAATTGGAGGCCACGGAAAGAGAGTTGTATGGCCTTGAAGCTCGTCTGGAGGGTTGTTAACACAGTGTCCAAAGAAGGGCCAGAAGTATTACAGAATGTGTCGTCTGCGTAGAGGTGGATCAGAGACTCACCAGCAGCAAGAGCGACATCATTGAGTATACAGAGAAGAGAGTCAGTCCAAGAATTGAACCCTGTGGCACCCCCATAGGGACTACCAGAGGCCCGGGCAACAGGCCCTCAGATTTGACACATTGAACTCTGTCAGAGAAGTAGTTGGTGAACCAGACGAGGCAATCATTTGAGAAACCAAGGCTATCGAGTCTGCCGATGAGGATGTGGTGATTGACAGAGTCGAAAGCCTTGGCCAGGTCAATGAAATACGGCTGCACAGTATTGTTTTTATCGATGGCGGTTAGGATATCGTTTAGGACTTGAGCGGCTGAGGTCACCCATGACCGCTCTGAAACCAGATTACATAGCGGAGAAGGTATGTGGATTCGAAATACTCGGTAATCTGTTGTACTTGGCTTCGAAGACCTTAGAAAGGCAGGGTAGGATAGATATAGGTCTGTAGCAGTTTGGGTCAAGAGTGTCCCCCCTTTGAAGAGGGGATGACCGCAGCTGCTTTCAATCTTTGGGAATCTCAGATGACACGAAAGAGAGTTGAACAGCTAGTAATAGGGGTTGCAACAATTTTGGCAGATACATTTAGAAAGAAAGGGTCCAGATTGTCTAGCCCGGCTGATTTGTAGGGGTCCAGATTTTGCAGCTCTTTCAGAACATCAGCTGACTGGATTTGGGAGAAGGAGAAATGGGGAAGGCTTGGGCGAGTTGCTGTGGGGGGTACAGTGCTGTTGACCGGGGTAGGGGTAGCCAGGTGGAAAGCATGGCCAGCCGTAGAAAAATGCTTATTGAAATTCTCAATTATAGAGAATTTATTGGTGGTGACAGTGTTTCCAGTCCTCAGTGCAGTGGGCAGCTGGGAGGAGGTGTTCTTATTCTCCATGGACTTTTACAGTGTCCCAGAACTTTTTGGAGTTTGTGTTGCAGGAAGCAAATTTCTGCTTGAAAAAGCTAGCCTTGGCTTTTCTAACTGCCTGTGTATATTGGTTTCTAGCTTCCCTGAAAAGTTGCATATCACGGGGGCTGTTCGATGCTAATGCAGAATGCCATAGGATGTTTTTGTGTTGCTTAAGGGCAGTCTGGTCTGGAGAGAACCAAGGGCTATATCTGTTCCTGGTTCTAAATTTCTTGAATGGGGCATGCTTATTTAAGATGGTGAGGAAGGCATTTAAAAAAAAAATAACCAGGCATCCTCTACTGACGGGATGAGATCTATAAGTGGAAGTATATCTCTTCATTCACTTTCCTCTCTATTCCCACCAGGCCTGCATTTGTGATTAGATCAGGAGCACTTAAAGATAAAGTGCTGCTAGCACAACTTTTAACAAAGTTAATGAGGCCAGCAGAGGAGAAGTAGCACCTGTCTGACTTGGTTAATCGCTGTGTGATGATGATGATGATAGTCAAGCCAGAGGATGTTTTCCATTTTCCAGAAATATATCTCCCTCTATTGTGCTAATCTAATATGGTTGGATGGTATCTGAAACTACTATAGCAAATGTGATTCTAGAGATGATTAAAGGTAGGACAGTGATTTATTTTGTCCTAAGAACTAGCCATAGGGTGAGGTAGGTTTTCTGGAACTGGCAAATGGTATTCTATTCACAGGATGGGGATTTAGGTTATAAAAATGTTATTCTAGGGACAGGATGGGGATTTAGGTTGTATAAAGGTTATTCTAGGTACAGGACAGGGATTTAGGTTACATAAATGTTATTTAGGTTATATACATGTTATTCTCAGTACAGGATGGGGATTAAGTTATATAAAGGTTATTCTAGGTACAGGATGGGGATTTAGGTTATATAAAGTTAATTCTAGGTACAGGATGGGGATTCAGGTTATATAAAGTTAATTCTAGGTACAGGATGGGGATTCAGGTTATATAAAGTTAATTCTAGGTACAGGATGGGGATTCAGGTTATATAAAGTTTATTCTAGGTACAGGATGGGGATTCAGGTTATATAAAGTTTATTCTAGGTACAGGATGGGGATTTAGGTTATATAAAGGTTGTTCTAGGGGATGACCTTGTCCTGTCTACAGCTGATTTCCGTGTGGTGATAGAGGGGGAATTGACAGTGATTAAGGCTAACCTAAGTAGACCTTGAAAATGTTTCCAATGTGCTGTACGTCCAGGAGTTAAGCTGGAGGGGAAGCTTATGCTTGACAATGAGCTGTTTGAAATAGAGTAGTAAGTTAAGGTCACACGAAGCACAAAAAAAGAAAAGTCATACTGAAGAAATTCTCTCCCCAAAAAGAAAGTCCAACGCTAATAGGAAGAAAATCCCTAACCTGTGGGGATTCTCAATGGAAGACCAAAACGCAGAAATACATCGATTTGCTTTCCTATTTAACCTTTCTCGGTACAGGTTAGTCCCACTGGGATAAAATATAATTTGCTCGTGAGACCTGCAGATGTTCCTAGATAAAACAAACGCCCCTCCCATCTCCATGATAGGATTATGTGGCTGCAGTGTGACATCACGTGACCTTGGTGTCTCAGACAATCACAGATGGCTGACCTATTTTGTGTGGGGGTTAAAAGTTAGAGGTCACTGTCTTAAAGGGTGATATCATGTCTGTCGCACTGCCTAGTCCTCTCCTCAGGGCGTGGCAAGCGTGGTGGCTGTCTCTGTGGAAACAGTCCCGGTGGAGACAACTCTGTGTGTGTGTGTGTGTGTGTGTGTGTGTGTGTGTGTGTGTGTGTGTGTGTGTGTGTGTGTGTGTGTGTGTGTGTGTGTGTGTGCCTTGTGTGTCACAGGAGCTGGAGGCGGTGGCAGCTGTGTGTTCCGTACCACAGGCCACTGTATCACCTAACCCTGGGGGTCTGCCTAGACATACACACATAGCGCTACACTGCTGCCTGTTCTCACTGCTCAGTGCTGCAGTCCCAAGTCTCAACTATGTGACCTAAATTAGCGCAATCTACCTAAAATGTCATCATGGTGATGTGCCTGTTCTTAGGGTGTGCATGGTTTCTATCGTATTCCTTACTCTCATGGTGTATTTAGTATTTTATTAGGATCCCAATTATCTACTGCTCTGGGGTAAAGTATAGTATTTTTACAGTTACCACCCGCAATGGCTTTCATTGGGTAAAATGCAACATCCATGAACATGAAATAACCAGACCTTGAATGTTGAGCCTTGTCTATTGACCTTAATGGGTTATCTGAGGTATAGTGTAATGTGTTACAGTCTACCACCCATGAAGGGTTATCTGAGGTATAGTGTAATGTGTTAAAGTCTACCACCCATGAAGGGTTATCTGAGGTRTAGTGTAACGGGTTACAGTCTACCACCCATGAAGGGTTATCTGAGGTGTAGTGTAACGGGTTACAGTCTACCACCCATGAAGGGTTATCTGAGGTRTWGTGTAACGGGTTACAGTCTACCACCCATGAAGGGTTATCTGAGGTRTAGTGTWABGKGTTRCAGTCTACCASCSRTGAAGGGTTATCTGAGGTGTAGTGTAACGGGTTACAGTCTACCACCCATGAAGGGTTATCTGAGGTGTAGTGCTAGACTTTGGACCTGCTCATTAGGGGGCAGATTCAGACTCAGGAATTCATGCACTTCCCAGTATTAGGTATCCAGACTTACTTTATTCTTTTTCAGTCGCATAACTCGCTCTGCACTTTGGCGAACAGACTAGAATATATGGAGAGAACGGTTCAGAATATTAGGGATCCATAAAAGACATCTAAATATACAGATATTTGTCTTCGTTTGGTAGGTAAAAAAATACTCTGATCTTGTAGATTATTTAGGTTTAGGAAAGTACTAAAAAAACAAGGTTGGAGAGCCTTTACACATGAAAGAAAGAAAACTGTGGTTTGATTAGTTCTGAAAAATGCCACATTCAGTTCTTCAATCCATGGGAATGTTGGAAGATTAGTGTACATATAACTATAATAGGTCAAATACTGTACAATAGTAGGCTATACCCTCATCTATTGCCTGCACTAAGCATGGAACTGTGTGATGACATGGCCAAGTATTGCACCATACTGTCACGCCCTGACCTTAGTATTCTTTGTTTTCTTTATTATTTTGGTTAGGTCAGGGTGTGACGAGGGTGGTATGTGTGTTTTTGTCTTGTCTAGGGTTTTGGCTATGTCTAGGTGTGTGTGTGTAGTCTAGGCATTATGTAGGTCTATGGTGGCCTGGATTGGTTCCCAATCAGAGGCAGCTGTTTATCGTTGTCTCTGATTGGGGATCCTATTTAGGTTGCAATTTTCCAGTTTGGTTTGTGGGTTATTGTCTATGTGATGTTGCATGTCTGCAATCGTTATATTTAGCTTCACGTTCGTTTTGTTATTTTGTATTGTTTGTTAAGTGTTCTTCATTATTAAAAGGAAGAATGTATTCTAATCACGCTGCGCCTTGGTCTCCTCACTACGACGAACGTGACACCTACGTTGGGTTCATACAGTTACGGCTTGGTCTGCACTCTGCTCCATAACAATTTAATTAGCCTACGTACATGTCTTTCATTTTTTATACATGATCAACTGTTACTATTGATCCTCAGCAACAACCACACGTCGTGTTGGCGTTTACAGAGCAAGCAAATGAAGGTAAATGAAACAGTGTAATTAAATGGAATGATTATGTAGGCTATACCAACTGAAGGGAACTAACAGTAATGGAATGATTATGTAGGCTATACCAACAGAAGGGAACTAACAGTAATTGGAATGATTATGTAGGCTTACCAACTGAAGGGTACTAACAGTAATGGATGATTATGTAGGCTATACCAACTGAAGGGTACAACAGTAATGGAATGATTATGTAGGCTAGTACCAACTGAAGGGTACTAACAGTAAATGGAATGATTATGTAGGTATACCAACAGAAGGGAACTAACAGTTGGCAGTGTAATATGTGTGGTTATTAGGCTGCTGACGGTCGATACTGATAGTGGACTAATATTAACATGATAGAAACAGGAAAACTGAGAAAGTCGGGTAGCTATAATTAAGACATTCGAGAGTTCCACCCTGTAAGTTTAAAAGCAGTACAATTTAAATTCTACATTGTGGAACAGATTTCATAAACTGGACTCTGGGAAGTTGATACTGTAGTTGCTATGTTTCAGTTTTCTGCCATATGACTGGTTTTCACATTAGTCTTCAGCGATTATAAGGTAAAAAATACATCTAAAAAGTTTCATTTATATTACAATTCCTTATCCAACCTAGCTGTTATCAATAGCTGTTATCCAGTTTGTAAATTAAATGCTTGGAGAATAATTTTACTTAAATCAAGTAGATGGTTTTTCCACTTGAAACGGTATGTTTGCTAGACCGTGTTTTTGTAAAGAGGTGGGTGGAATAATTACGGAATTCAGTCCAAGGTCAGAATACGGCACATCTCTGCAGACACACCTTCATTTAATCAATCTCCACCCCAAAGAATATGCTGGTGAATATTATGCTATTCCTCACGCTTAAGTTCAAGGTCAGAATACGTGTAGAGAGAAAAAGTGCATGAAAATGGAATTACGTTCCATTTACGCACACTTAACACCGTCGGAATCTGACCCAAATGAACAAGTTCCTGTGAATCAGATGGAGTTGTTATGTTCCTGCTGATATAAACTGAACCAGAATCAGATGGAGTTGTTATGTTCCCTGCTGATATAAACTGAACCAGAATCAGATGGAGTTGTTATGTTCCTGCTGATATATAACTGAACCAGAATCAGATGGAGTTGTTATGTTTCTGGATATAAACTGAACCACAATCAGATGGAGTTGTTATGTTCCTGCTGATATAAACTGAACCAAATCAGATGGAGTTATGTTCCTGCTGATATAAACTGAACCAGAATCAGATGGAGTTATGTTCCTGCTGATACAAATGAACCAGAATCGATGGAGTTGTTATGTTCCTGCTGATACAAACTGACCAGAATCAGATGGGAGTTTTACCTAAGGCATGTTCTTAGTGTGTGTGTGGCCTTCTTAGAGTGCTGTTGTTTTATTCCTCTGTTGTCATGGTGTTGTATATGACAGTGTTATATATGGTTGTGGTGTCCAGTTGGTTGAGGGCTATTTCTTGTCTTCCGTTGTTGTGCTGTCCAACCGGCTGATGTCAGTACTAATACTGCTAATACTGTAAGATACCAGGCGACACTGGGAAGCTGATTCCAGCTATTCTCCCTGGCCTGCTCTGACAGATACCGTCTACTGGTTCTTCCTCAAGCTGCTCTCCACTCATGGATAGTCCTCTGAGCAGTCAGCTTCTCAACTGGATAGTCTCTTTATAATCTATCACGTTGAGGGATGGACAGAGATCAACCCCCGACCCTGTGTATCAGCACCACAATGGCTCTTTAAAAAATCAAGGGGGGAAGCAGACTTAAAAAGCAGTATTGAATGTCTTATAGTTACCATCTGAACGAGACAAACAACAGAGTTGTTTTTTCCAACCGGGGAGGAGGTGGAGCGGAGAGAGGGAGGTAGGGAGAGAGAAGAGGAGAGGAGAAGAGACGGTGGATGAGCGAGATAAAGGGACCGGAGGGGGAGGGAGAGAAAGAGGAAGGGAGGGAGAGAGAGAGAGAGAGAGAAGGTCACTGGTAACGAGTTTTACGCTTAATTTCATAATGTCATGATTGCTCGTATTTACCCAGGCTAATGTTGAGAAAGGCCCAGGCGACGTTATGATGAGGCCTGTTTGGTCTGTGCCACCACCAACTCTCTGTCCTGGCCTCATTATGGGTTGTTAGTGGCTACTGGACGTATGTTCTGTGTGCCACCACCTCTCGGTACTGTACATCCTGACATATGACAATACATATTAATGGCCTATCGCTCGCTACCTCTTGTTGGTAGTCACTGTATGGCCTCGTTATGGGCCACTGACTTAAATAGATTATATGTGTATCTCTATGGCCTACTATCTCTGGGTTATTGTATGGAACGTTGTATATTCCCCATGTAATACCATGTGCTGTAGTAGTTTTGTATATTCCCCATGTAATACCATGTTGCTGTAGTAGTTTTGTTATTCCCCATGTAATACCATGTGCTGTAGTAGTTTTGTATATTCCCCATGTAACCATGTACTGTAGTAGTTTTGTATATTCCCATGTAAATACCATGTACTGGTAGTAGTTTTGTATTTCCCCATTAATACCATGTACTGTAGTAGTTTTGTATATTCCCATGTAATACCATGTACTGTAGTAGTTTTGTATATTCCCCATGTAATACCATGTACTGTAGTAGTTTTTTGTATATTCCCCATGTAATACCATGTACTGTAGTAGTTTTGTATATTCCCCATGTAATACCATGTACTGTAGTAGTTTTGTATATTCCCATGTAATACCATGTACTGTAGTAGTTTTGTATATTCCCCATGTTAAACATGTACTGTAGTAGTTTTTGCATATTCCCCATGTAATACCATGTACTGTTAAGTAGTTTTGTATATTCCCCATGTAATACCATGTACTGTAGTAGTTTTGTATATTCCCCATGTAATACCATGTACTGTAGTAGTTTTGCATATTCCCCATGTAATACCATGTACTGTAGTAGTTTTGCAATATTCCCCATGTAATACCATGTACTGTAGTAGTTTTGTATATTCCCATGTAATACCATGTACTGTAGTAGTTTGTATATTCCCCATATAAATACCATGTACTGTAGTAGTTTTGTATATTCCCCATATAATACCATTGTCACGATCTTTCAAGATCGAACCCAGAAGCAGACCAGGACAAGGAGCGTAGGAAGAAGTGAGTATTTATTTACAATTAAATGTGAAAAGGTAGATATATCCAGATGGCGTAGCGGGCAGCGGTGGTGAGTAGATGAAAGGAAATAGGTGAATCCAATGTAGTAGCAGAATCCTCTGTCAACCAGGCGGGAATGGAGTGAATGATCCAGGTGAGTAACTGAAGACAAAACAAACGGAGTAAGTTCAAGGCAAGCTACATAAATGAAAACAACAAAACAAATTCTATCCAACTGGAGTCTGGTACTCAGGCACAACATACTATTCATGGCTAACGATCCGGCAGGGAATGGAAGTCAGGTCAGAGCTTATGAAGGGTAGAGATGATGATCAGGACAGGTGTGCAGATTACTGACGGGAAACAGGTGCGGGTGAAACCAATCTCCCAATGAGCTAATTCGCCCGGCAACCAGACAGGGTGCGTTCCAGGACACCTGAAACACACTCCAGGACAGACACACAGGCAAACCCAGACTCAGGAAGCGGGATTCGTGACAACCATGTACTGTAGTAGTTTTGTATAATACCATGTGCTGTAGTAGTTTTGTATATTCCCCATGTAAACCATGTACTGTAGTGTTTGTGATATTCCCATAATACCATGTACTGTAGTAGTTTTTGTATAATACCATGTGCTGTAGTAGTTTTGTATATTCCCCATGTAATACCATGTACTGTATAGTTTTGTATATTCCGCATATAATACCATGTGCTGTAGTAGTTTTGTATAATTCCCCATGTAATACCATGTGCTGTAGTAGTTTTGTATATTCCCCATGTAATACCATGTACTGTAGTAGTTTTGTATATTCCCCATGTAATACCATGTGCTGTAGTAGTTTTGTATATTCCCCATGTAATACCATGTACTGTAGTAGTTTTGTATTTCCCCATGTAATACCATGTACTGTAGTATTTTGCATATTCCCCATGTAATACCATGTACTGTAGTAGTTTTGTATATTCCCCATATAATACCATGTGCTGTAGTAGTTTTGTATATTCCCCATGTAATACCATGTGCTGTAGTAGTTTTGTATAATACCATGTGCTGTAGTAGTTTTGTATAATACCATGTACTGTAGTAGTTTTGTATATTCCCCATGTAATACCATGTGCTGTAGTAGTTTTGTATAATACCAGTGCTGTAGTAGTTTTGCATAATACATGTGCTGTAGTAGTTTTGTATATTCCCCATGTAATACCATGTACTGTAGTAGTTTTGTATATTCCCCATATAATACCATGTACTGTAGTAGTTTTGTATATTCCCCATGTAATACCATGTGCTGTAGTAGTTTTGTATAATACCATGTGCTGTAGTAGTTTTGTATAATACCATGTGCTTAGTAGTTTTGTATAATACCATGTACTGTAGTAGTTTTGTATAATACCATGTACTGTAGTAGTTTTGTATAATACCATGTGCTGTAGTAGTTTGTTATAATACCATGTACTTTAGTAGTTTTGTATAATACCATGTGCTGTAGTAGTTTTTGATATTCCCCATGAATACCATGTGCTGTAGTAGTTTTGCATATTCCCCATGTAATACCATGTACTGTAGTAGTTTTGTATATTCCCCATATATACCATGTGCTGTAGTAGTTTTGTATATTCCCCATGTAATACCATGTACTGTAGTAGTTTTGTATATTCCCCATGTAATACCATGTACTTTAGTAGTTTTGCATATTCCCCATGTAATACCATGTACTGTAGTAGTTTTGTATATTCCCCATGTAATACCATGTACTGTAGTAGTTTTGTATATTCCCCATGTAATACCATGTACTGTAGTAGTTTTGCATATTCCCCATGT
>NC_036847.1:30785024-30793884 GCF_002910315.2 Salvelinus sp. IW2-2015 | reverse complement strand
GGAGACACAGAGAGACATGGAGGACACAGAGAGCACATGGAGACACCAGAGAGGACATGGAGACACAGAGACACGGCAAACACAAAGAGATATGGAGACAAAGAGAGACGTGGAGACAAAGAGAGACGTGGCAACATGGAGACACAGAGAGACATGGTGACACAGAGAGACATGGAGACACAGAGAGACATGGTGACACAGAGAGACTGGTGACATCCAACACTCTACTCATATTTAAAAAGAAAGGAGGACCAAGGCACTCTTCATATAATTCATTAAAATGCCTTTATTAGTATGGCATGTTCAATAGAAACAAAGTTGTTTAAAAAACGACGGCGTTTGGCTGCATGGCCTTCGTCAGGGAGTACAGAAAAAGGAGAATACAATGTCCTCTTTTGAAAGGCTTTTCCAATTAGCCCTAATTAGAAGAGGGAGTGTTTACCAAATTGGACACACCTAGTAAGCAATAATATACACATGAAAAGGTGAAATACTGTAGCTATGTTATCATGAGCATACAACTCCAAGCTAGAAGCATCAGAACACCAAGAGAGGCAGTTCCAACCCTAGCCATGACTGGGAGAAGTGTCCAGAACAAGAAAGCAATATATTCCACAGTACACCAAGACCACAGCAAAACATGAAACAACAGTCCAAACATAGCTGAGGGCAATTGAGCAAAATGTCCACTAGATGACAGCAAATGGACCCATCACGACCCTACAGGAAGGGTGAGAATCCATATCTTCATTTAAACCAGGGTATTAGTGGCCTGTAGTTTGTAAATCCAAAAACTTTCCCTTTGGTTTAACTGTTTAAGACGGTCCCCTTTTCTAATAGAGGCCGGAACATGATCAATACCCATAGCTTGTAGGGAGGCAGGGTTACCATGGTGTAAGGACTTGTAGTGCCTTGCCATGGGGTAGTCTTCATTGCCTACCCGTATGGCGTACTTGTGTTCCGCCAAGCGATCTTGAAGGCGTCTCTTTGTCTGTCCAATGTAGAACACCTTGCACTGTGGACATTCCAATCTATAGATGACATGAGTGGTTTTGCAGTTAATAAAATGCTTGAGGTAATACTCCATTTTAGAAACTGTGTCAACAAAAATACTTTTTTCTGTGCAATATTACTGCAATGGTTGCACTGGTTACATTTAAAAGAGCCCTTGGGTTTTGTGGTCAAGCCATGTTTTTGGAGAGTCACCCGGAAGATAACTGTGGACTAATTTGTCATTTAGGGTAGGACATCTCTTAAAGCTAATGACTGGTGGTTCAGGAAAGACTTGGCGTAGTAGCGTATCACTTTGGATGATTCCCAATTATTTTTAATGATTCTTTTAATGTTTCTCTGCTTCAGTGCTGTATTTTGTAACAAAATACACTCTCTCTGATGTATCACGAGGCACTCCTCTTCGTAAAAGTTCTCTCTGTCAAGTAATCCAGCCCTTATACCTGCATCAACTCTACTCATATTTGTTGACTGGTGCGCGACGGGTTTTGTACCCATGTCTTGTTTATTTTTATGACGTTGCTTTTTGCTATTAAACTGCTCCGGCTATTACTTAGTTCTGCTCTCCTGCGTCTGACTTCCCTGCCACCGGTTACGCACCCCTCAGAGGTGTGCTATTTACAGATTGGCTGTGTACAGGTGCAGTGATCGGGAAGCTGCTCTGACAGCTGATGCTTAAAGTTAGAGAGGGAGATATGAGTTTCCAGCTTCAGTGATTTTTGCAATTCATTCCAGTCATTGGCAGCAGAAAACTTGAAGGAAAGGCGGCCAAAGGAAGTGTTGGCTTTGGGGATGACCAGTGAAATATACCCGCTGGAGCGTGTGCTATGGGTGGGTGCTGCTATGGTGACCAGTGAGCTGAGATAAGGCGGGGCTTTACCTAGCAAAGACTTAGAGATGACCTGAAGCCAGTGGGTTTGGCGACGAATATGTAGCGAGGGCCAGCCAACGACAGCATACAGGTCGCAGTGGTAGGTAGTATATGGGGCTTTGGTGACGAAAAAAGTTGGCACTGTGATAGACTACATCCAGTTTGCTGAGTAGAGTGTTGGAGGCTATTTTGTAAATTACATCGCTGAAGTCAAGGATCGGTAGGATAGTCAGTTTTACGAGGGTATGTTTGGCAGCATGAGTGAAGGAGGCTTTGTTGTGAATTAGGAAGTCGATTCTAGATTTAATTTTGGATTGGAGATGCTTAATGTGAATCTGGAAGGAGAGTTTACAGTCTAACCAGACACCTAGGTATTTGTAGTTGTCCACATATTCTAAGTCAGAACCGTCCAGAGTAGGGATGCTAGTTGGGCGGGAGGGTGCGGGCAGCAATCGGTTGAAGAGCATGCATTTAGTTTTATTAGCATTTAAAAGCAGTTGGGAGGCCACGGAAGGAGTGTTGTATGGCATTGAAGCTCGTTGGGAGGTTTTTTAACACAGTGTCCAAAGAAGGGCCAGATGTACAGAATGATGTTGTCTGTCCACTCCTCATACTACTCTTCTGTTCCTCCTATTGAAAACATCAATAAACAACCCTGCCGCGGATAGCTTCCTACCTCGCAGTGTAGACAGAGTATAAACTATAGGATGGAGGGAGGGAGAGAGAGAGAGGGATAGAGAGAAGGGAAAGTGAGAGAGAGAGGGATGAGATGAGGGGAGAGAGTTGGGGAGAGGTAAAAGAGACTGTCTCTCGTGGGGAATGTCTCTCTACACTCTTTACAGCTTGTGCCTTTCAGTCAAGACAAGTTAGAAAAAGTCAATAAATGTTGTCTCACAAAAAAATAAGAAAATACCTTTGAGTATTTTTGCAGTACTAGAGTGCATTGTTATCTCTACCTCTCTCCCTCTCGGCGTGTGTGTCTGTAAGMCACTGTGTGAGTGTGTGTCTGCATGCATGTGTGCATGGATGTGTGTGTGTTTGTGTATGAGACTGTGAGTGTTTGTCAGCATGCATGTGACTGAGTGATAACCGCTAACCGGGAGGGAGCATATGGTTGTCCACACGTGTGTATGAATAACAGAATGTGTATGTGTAGTTAGGAGGGGGGGGGTTCTGATGCTGTTATGTGGAGAGTGTTGTCATGGCAACATGGATGGAGAAGGTGGTAGTAGGTTCCCCCTGACAACCTTTATTTTCTCCAGCTTTTTATAACACCTATCTTAGCCCTTAACCTTAACACGAGAGAGGGGGAGATGGAGAGAGAGAGAGAGGGGGAGGAGGGAATCTGTATATAATCACCATGTTTGACATCTAACAGCAGTGACTGGAATGCCAACTGAATGTGTTAAGCTTATAGATGTGTTATTTCTATCTGCAACACTGTTGGTCTGCCTATTTGTAGATAAGCGTCTATATCAATCAAATGTATTTATAAAGCCCTTTTTACATCAGCAGATGTCCCAAAGTGCTATACAGAAACCCAGCCTAAAACCCCAAACAGCAAGCAATGCAGGTGTAGAAGCACAGTGGCTAGGAAAACACCCCTAGAAAGGCAGGAACCTAGGAGGAAACCTAGGGAGGAACCAGGTTCTGAGGGGTGGCCAGTCCTCTTCTGGCTGTGCCGGGTGTAGATTATAACAGTACATGGCCATTTAAGGCCAGATTGCTCTTCAAGATGTTCAAACGTTCATAGATGACAAGCAGGGTCAAATAATAATCAAAGTGGTTGTCGAGGGTGCAACAGGTCAGTACCTGAGTAAATGTCAGTTGGCTTTTCATAGACAAGCATTCAGAGGTGGAGACAGCAGGTGCGGTAGAGAGAGAGAGATGAAAACATCAGGTCCGGGACACGGTAGCACGTCTAGTGAACAAGTCAAGGTTCACTAGCCACAGGCAGAATAGTTCAAACTGGTGCAGCAGCACGACCAGGTGGACTGGGGACAGCCAGGAGTCATTAGGCCAGGTAGCCCTGAGGCATGGTCCAAGGGCTCAGGTCCTCCGGGAGGGGAGCATACTTAAATTCACACAGAACACCAGATAAGACAGGAGAATTACACCAGATATAACAGACTGACCCTAGCCCCCGGACAGGGCCAACCAGGCAGGATATAACCCCACCCACTTTGCCAAAGCACAGCCCCCACACCACTAAAGGGATATCAACAGACCACCAACCTACTACCCTGAGACACGGTTAATAACAGCCCACGAAGATCTCCTCCACGGCACGAGCCCGAGGGGGCGCCAACCCGGTCAGGAAGATCACGTCAGTGACTCAACCCACTCAAGTGACGCACCCCTCCTAGGGACGGCATGGAAGAGCACCAGTAAGCCAGTGACTCACCCCTCCTAGGGACGGCATGGAAGAGCACCAGTAAGCCAGTGACTCACCCCTCCTAGGGACGGCATGGAAGAGCACCAGTAAGCCAGTGACTCAGGCCCCGTAATAGAGTCAGAGAATCCCAGTGGAGAGAGGGGAACCGGTCAGGCAGAGACAGCAGGGCGGTTCGTCGCTCCAGAGCCTTTCCGTTCACCTTCACACTCCTGGGCCAGACTACACTCAATCATAGGACCTACTGAAGAGATGAGTCTTCAATAAAGACTTAATGGTCGAGACCAAGTCTGCGTCTCTCACATCGATAGGCAGAACATGCCATAAAAATTTAGCTCTATAGGATGTAAATTAGAGTTGAATTAAAAAATATATACACTGCTCAAAAAAATTAAGGGAACACTAAAATAACACATCCTAGATCTGAATGAATTAAATATTCTTATTAAATACTTTTTTCTTTACATAGTTGAATGTGCTGACAACAAAATCACACAAAAATGATCAATGGAAATCAAATTTATCAATGGAGAGATATATTTTTAAATGCAGTGGAAACCACAGGCATATTAGAGAGAACTTAGGTTTGGTCTTTATGCAGTAAAGAAAACCCATTTCCAATAAAGTTGGATGATTTTGAATGAATCTGTTATTTGCCTTTTGTCCAAGGCAATATGGACAGAGGAGTATATTAAATTGAAGGGTCAGATCAGAGCAGGTTTGAATATAGATGGAGAAAGGAGGGATTGAGGAAGGAAGGGGGAAGTGAAAAGGGGGGTTGATAGTGGGAAAGGAGGAGGAGAAGAGAAGAGCAGAGGAATATTGATTAAAAGGAGACAAGAAAATAGGCACTCATCTCTTTTTGGCAGGTTTTATTATAATACTGAAGCACAGATAGGATATGTCCTAAAAGGCACACTATTCCCTACATAGTGCACTACTGTTGACCAGAGTCCTATGGGGGCCCTGGTCAAAAGTAGTGTACTATAAAGGTAATAGGGTGCAGGAATAGGGATGCAGCCATATTTGAAAAGCCAACTGACATTTACTCCTGAGGTGCTGACATGTTGTACCATCTACAACCACTGTGATTATTATTTAACCCTGCTGGTCATCTAACGTTTGAACATCTTGAAGATAGGATCCACTAAAGGCCCAATGCATTCATTTTTATATCAATATCAAATATTTCTGGGTAACAATTAAGCACCTTACTGTAATTGATTTCCATTAATGGGCAGAAGTAGCTATCCGCAATACACTGCACCTTTCTCTTTCTGTTTCTCTCTCTCCTTTTCTCTCACTCAGTCAGGGTACAATTTGCTACGAATTCACCCACATTCATAATGAATTTCCCTCCCTTCTCTGTCTCTCTACCCCAGTCTCTTTCTGTTTCTCCCCYCCTCTCTGTCCCGTGTCCATACTCTTCCTCTCCTATTTTTTCCAGTCAGTTGACTCCGTAATCCCTCTATCCCTCCATCCCTCACTCCTCTCATCTTCTGTTGAGTGAAACATGTTTACTGTCCATCTCTCTCTTTCTCTCTCATTCTAAATCTCTTCTTCACACTGTCCTCTCGGTCTCTTTCGCTCTTTGATTTTCCCTCTTTGCATGTATTCATTTATTTCATCTCCCCCTCCTCTCACTACACATTTTCACACAGGTGGAATACAATAACAAAGTATATTTTTTACAATATGGCATTTAAGTTCTTTGTTGAAATAGGTTACCTGAGTTATTTTCAACTGATACATGTTTGGGGAATGCTCTTAAGAATGAGTTTATTAATGATATCTGGCACAGTATTACCGTAGCAACAGCTTTTCTGCCGGTAACAAATAAGCCAGGGCAGAACTTCAATATTGTGGAGCAAAAAAAATGTTATCTCAACTATGAAACATTTCCAGTCATTTGAAGATGCTGAGCTTTTGTATCGTAGAATGTGTTATTGCTGTAATACACAGAATATGATGGACTCAAATGGCCCCATCCTGTGTTGTTTCCTGCCCTAAAACCATACCCTCCCTCAATGACAACACCAGCTCTCCCAATCAATGTGTCACCTCTCTCTGCTGTCATCTTCAACACACACACACCACACACAACACACACAACACACACACACACACACACACACACACACACACACACACACACACACACACCACACACACAACACACACCAACACACACACACACACACACACACACACACTGTGTGATATTAGTACTGGCTGTTTAGACCGTCTTTTATAGGGGTGCCTGGGGGCCAATTACCAGACGGGCCAGGGCAACTGGGCTGGCCAATAGCAAAATTGTATGTGTGTGTCTTGCGAGCATGTAGGGGTCTGTGGGCGCTTTTTAACAAATGCCATTAGCACAGGATGAATGGAGCAGAGCTGGAACTGTCGTGGGTATTAGTAAGACACACATTCAGAGACACAGACACACAGCTACACACACACACAGACAGACAGATAGACACACACACACAGACAGACACACAGACAGACACACAGACACACAGACAGACACACAGCACTACACAGACACACAGACAAAACAGAGACACACACACAGACAGACACACCACACAGACACACAGGCAGACACACAGCTACACACACACACAGACACACAGACAGACAGATAGACACACACACACACAGACAGACACACACAGACAGACACACAGACCAGACAGACACACACACACACAGACACACGACACACAGACAGACAGCTACACAGACAGACAGACACACAGACAGACAGACAGCTAATGTGATAAGGTGTCAGAGGGGGCTTGGTGGAGCCCAAACCCGATTAATACACCGACACTGCACACAACTGGGCCAGGAAACTAATTACAAATGTAACCCAATACACACAAGCACACACACACACTGACCCACCTCTGTCATCCCAGTCTCCTTCTGCAGCTGGCGCTGATCCATCTCGGCCCTGTTACCTGCCTTCTTGGCTCAGGGCAGAGGTCAGCAGACACACCAGACACTACAGCCAGGGGACCTATGCCTTATGTACAACCTAACATGTCAGGGCCTCTACAGCCATGTCTCAGGAATAACACACGGGTTATCTGATTCTGGTGGTGGCATCCAAATTTCATAATCAGCCAACTGAAAAAGTCTATCAGAAGTGGAATATAAGTGAGTGATATGATAATAGAGAGAGAGGGGGTGAGTAGAGAACTGGGAGAAAAGAAGTGAAGGAGAGAGAGAGAGAGAGAGAGAAGAGAGAGAGAGAGAGAGAGAGAGAGAGAGAGAGAGAGAGAGAGAGAGAGAAGAGAGAGAGAGAGAGAGAGAGAGAGAGAAGAGAGAGAGAGAAGAGGAGAGAGAGAGAGAAAAGAAGAGAGGGAGAAGAGAGAGAGAGAAGAGAGAGAGAAGAAAGAGGAAGGGGAGGGGAGAGAGAAGAGAGGAGAGAGGGAGAGAGAGGAGGGAGGGAGAGAGAGAGAGAGAGAGAGAGGAGGAGAAGAGGCGAGGGAAAGAAAGAAAGAAGCGAAGAGAGAGAGGGGAGCAGGTGGAATCAGAAGATGTAGGTAGTGTGTATTGGAGTGGAGCACAACAGTCTTCTAGAGTCAACTGGTTACAAGCTGCGGACCGCTCTGAAAATCAACGAGCAACACCCCAAAACATCAACATATCCGTATATTACTTGCTACCTTGATAATAATTGATGTGGCGCATTGAAACATTTTGCTAGAGGGAGGGACACAAAAAACTAAATGCCGAAGCAAGAGAAAATGTATAGGTTTCTACATGTTATCTGATATAGACTTTTTCTATTGTGTTATTGACTGTACGTTTGTTTATTCCATTTGTAAGTCTGTGTTGTTGTTTGTGTCGCACTGCTTTGCTTTATCTTGACCAGGTCGCAGTTGTAAATGAGAACTTGTTCTCAACTGGCCTACCTGGTTAAATAAAGGTGAATAAAAATAAATCTACATTTGAGTTATTTAGCAGATGCTCTCATCCAGAGTGACTTCACGTCAGCACATTCAACTAAGGTAGGTAAAGTCAACCACATATCCAAGTCATTGCAGGTAAAGCCTTCTTCAAAAGTTCATCTATCTGAAAAACTATAGCTGTTTATATTGCTTGTAACATTTATTGCGGCTGTCTCTGGTTGCATCCAGCTCCTGTCTGTCTGAATGTCTGTTCACTCTCTCATCTATTAGATATGGAAGGCCTCTGCGAGCACACAAAAACAAAATGCCAAAGCAAGATAGACTATATAGGCTATTTGATGCCATGTTGCTTTTTATGTTTAATTGCAGCTCTGGCTCCAGTGGCATCTCTCTCCTGTCTGTTCACTCTTGTCATCCATTAGATCTGAAATGGCTGGGTGTGTTGTTGGCCTGTCAATGGGCTCTCTGGGTATTGAAGTGGTATTGATGGCCAAGAAGCATGTTCAACAGCCACTCTTATGAAAGACAGGAAGGAAGGAAGGAGGGAGGAGGGAGGGAGGAGGGGGAGGGGGGGGGGAGGGGGAGGGAGGGAGGGAGGGAGGGAGGGAGGGAGGGAGGGAGGGAGGGAGGGAGGGAGGAGGGAGGGAGGGAGGGAGGGAG
>NC_036847.1:30778289-30784226 GCF_002910315.2 Salvelinus sp. IW2-2015 | reverse complement strand
TCACTCTCGCCTGACAGCGGCTACCCGCACAACGACCATGGAAGACAGAGGGGGAGGAGAGGAGGGTGTGTGTTGGGGGTGGTGTGATGGAAGATGACAGCTTGACGGTAATTCCCCCCCACGTATGACACACCAGCTTCTCCAATCAATGGTCACCCTCTTCTCTGCTTGTCATCTTCACACACACACAACACACACAACACACACACACACACAACACACACACACACACACACACACACACACACACAACACACACCACACACACACACCACACACACACACACACACACACACACAACACACCCACACACTGTGTGATATTAGTACTGGCTGTTTAGACCGTCTTTTATAGGGGTGCCTGGGGGCCAATTACCAGACGGGCCAGGGCAATGGCTGGCCAATAGCAAAATTGTATGTGTGTGTTCTTGCGAGCATGTAGGGGTTGTGGCGGCTTTTTAACAAATGCCATTAGCACAGGATGAATGGAGCAGAGCTGGAACTGTCGTGGGTATTAGTACAGACACACATTCAGAGACACAGACACACAGCTACACACACACACAGACAGACAAGACACACACACACAGACAGACACACAGACAGACACACAGACACACAGACAGACACACAGCTACACAGACACACAGACAACACAGAACACACACACAGACAGACACACACACAGACACACAGGCAGACACACAGCTACAACACACACACAACACACAGACAGACAGATAGACACACACACACAGACAGACACACAGACAGACACACAGACCAGACAGACACACAACACACACAGACACACAGACACACAGACAGACAGCTACCACAGACAGACAGACACACAGACAGACAGACAGCTAATGTGATAAGGTGTCAGAGGGGGCTTGGTGGAGCCCAACCCGATTAATGCCACCGACAAACTGCACACAACTGGGCCAGGAAACTAATTACAAATGTAACCCTAATACACACAAGCACACACACACACTGACCCACCTCTGTCAGTCCCAGTCTCCTCTCTGCAGCTGCGCTGATCCAATCTCGGCCCTGTTACCTGCCTTCTTGGCTCAGGGCAGAGGTCAGCAGACACCCAGACACTACAGCCAGGGACCATGCGCTTATGTACAACCTAACATGTCAGGGCCCTCTACAGCCATGTCTCAGGGATAAAACGGGTTATCTGATCTGGTGGTGGCATCCAAATCATTCAATCAGCCAACTGAAAAAGTCTATCAGAAGTGGAATATGAAGTGATATATTAAAGAGAGAGGGGGGGTGAGTGAGAGACTGGGGAAAGAGTGAGGGAGAGAGAGAGAGAGAGAGAGAGAGAGAGAGAGAGAAGAGAGAGAGAGAGAGAGAGAGAGAGAGAGAAGAAGAGAGAGAGAGAGAGAGAGAGAGAGAGAGAGAAGAGAGAGAGAGAGAGAGAGAGAGAGAGAGAGAGAGAAGAGAGAGAGAGGAAGAGAGGGGGGGGAGAGAGAGAAGAGAGAAGAGAGAGAGGGGGGAGAGAGAGAGAGAAGAGAGAGAAGGGGGAGAGAGAAAGAAAAGAAAGAAGGAAAGAGAGAGAGGGGGAGGCAGGTGGAATCAGAAGATGTAGGTAGTTGTATTGGAGTGGAGCAACAACAGTCTTCTAGAGTCAACTGGTTACAAGCTGCGGACCGCTCTGAATCAATCAACGAGGCAACACCCCAAAAACATCAACATAAATCCGTATAGTGTGACTTGCACCTTGATAAATAATGATGTGGCGCATTGAAACATTTTGCTAGAGGGGAGGGGACACACAAAAACTAAATGCCGAAAGAAGAAAATGTGATATAGGTTTCTACATGTTATCTGTATATAGACTTTTTCTATTGTGTTATTGACTGACGTTGTTTATTCCATTTGTAAGTCTGTGTTGTTGTTGTGTGCGCACTGCTTTGCTTTATCTTGACCAGGTCGCAGTTGTAAATGAGAACTTTCTCAACTGGCCTACCTGGTTAAATAAAGGTGAAATAAAAATAAATCTACATTTGAGTTTATTTAGCAGATGCTCTCATCCAGAGTGACTTACAGTCAGCACATTCAACTAAGGTAGGTAAAGTCAACCACATATCACAGTCATTGCAAGTAAAGCCTTCTTCAAAAGTTCATCTATCTGAAAAATCTATAGCTGTTTATATTGCTTGTAACATTTATTGCGGCTGTCTCTGGTTGCATCCAGCTCCTGTGTCTGAATGTCTGTTCACTCTTCTCATCTATAGATATGGAAGCCTCTGCGAGCACACAAAAACAAAATGCCAAAGCAAGATAGACATATAGGCTATTTGATGCCATGTTGCTTTTTATGTTTAATTGCAGCTCTGGCTCCAGTGGCATCTCTCTCCTGTCTGTTCACTCTTTGTCATCCATTAGATCTGAAATGGCTGGGTGTGTTGTTGGCCTGTCAATGGGCTCTCTGGTGATTGAAGTGGTATTGATGGCCAAGAAAGCATGTTCAACAGCCACTCTTATGAAAGACAGGAGGAAGGAAGGAGGAGGGAGGAGGGAGGAGGGGGAGGGAGGGAGGGAGGGAGGGAGGGGAGGGAGGGAGGGAGGGAGGAGGAGGGAGGAGGGGAAGGGAGGGGAGGGAGGGAGGAGGGGAGGCGAGGGTACTGTCCATCATCTAGTCTACTATTTCTACCGTGGCCCATGAACTCATCACCAGTCGGATAAACACTTCATCCAACCCTACGTAAGACTTCATCACTCTCGTTCACGTCGCCAGCACGCCTTGCCCTAACTATCTTCGAGATCACCTCGTAACATTCATCACCTGTCGTCCCATCCATCGAGTCCTAATCCTCAATCCTACATCATTTCATCACATGTCGGTGCGTAACTGTCATTAACTAGTCTCATCGCTAAAGCCTTCAGCAGAATACCTCGTATAACTCTCACATCTCTACACACTCGATCGTCACCAAATTCAAATCGAGCCTTGCTTCCACTTCATCACAGCATCTTCAAAATGCATTCGGTCACTGTAAACAATGTCAACCCTTCTCATCAGTTTGAAATCGTATCACCTCGTCACGCATCACCTCTGCAACTCGTACACCCTCATACTATCTTCTGTTCCACCTCGTTTGGACTTGAATCTAATGGACCATTTAACCTAATGTTGTTAGTTTGCTCTGGCTTATTGGGTGTGCTTCACTTCTTCTAATTGTTGTTCCCTGTTCAATCTCATCCCACAGCCTTTCTCCRTTGATTTAGATGTATTCTCTCAGTGTTTGGAGTTGGAAGTCCTGAATCATTTTCTCTCTCTCTATTCCCCTTGCCAGATATGGTTGAATCCATTCTTTCTCAGTTGATTTAAATATATTGTCTTTGTGCTTGGAATCCTTGAATGGTAATGTATTTCTTCGGTTGCCAGATATTGTTGAATAGGTTCAGCATCAGAAGAATGGTGGGAGGTGGGAGGACAGGCTGATTTTAATGACTGGATTGGAATACATAGAAACCATGTGTTGGGTCATTTTCTAACTTGTTTGATTGATACCATTCCATTCATTTTTGTATTTATTTTAAAAAGAGAATTCCTTCCCCCTATAATCTCCCCCTCTCCTCTCCCTCATGAGACAGGGTTGCCATCTCTCTTTCTCTCTCGTCTCCCCCCTCTCCTCTTTTCCTTCACTTCCTCTCTCCATCCCTCTCTCCTTTCCTATCTGCCTCTCTTTACCACCCTACACCTTTTCCCCTCTCCTTTCTCTCCTTCTCTCTCCTCTTCTCTTACGACATGTTTATTACCACACAACAACAGAAGTAGCCTAGCCACTTGCGTTCAATTGAGTTGCTCCACCACTTTATCAAATTACAAATGTCCTTTTATTTATCTATTTGTGTTCTGTATTTTATCTGATGTGACACTTCATCACTTATTTAAGAGCATAGTTTAGCAGACACTCTTATCCAGAGTGACTTACAGTAGAGAGAGCATACATTTTCACACTTTTTTCATACTGTTCTTCCGTGGGAAACGAGCCCACAACCCTGGCGTGGCAAGCGCCATGCTCTACCAACTGATCTACATGGGACTTCATCATTGTCACTATCACTTTCATCACTCGTAACTTCATACCTCGTCCTTCATCGCTTAAATCTCCTTCATCATTTCATCACTCGTAACTTTCATCCCACTCGTAACTTCATTCACCTCGTAACTTCATCACCTCGTTCACTTCATCACCTTGTCATTCATTCACCTGTCACTTCTCACCTCGTACACTTCATCACCTCGTCACTTCATCACCTCGTCACTTCGTTCACCTACTTCACTTCGTTCACACTCGTCACTTCGTCACTTCAATCATCTCTCGAACTTCATCACACTCGTCATTATCACCTCGTAATCTACTTCATCACGTCCTCACTTCATCACCTCCACCTCATCACTCATCACCTCGTACACTTTCATCACCTCGTTCCCATCATCATTTCTCACCCTCATCACTTCTGTCCACTTCGTCACCTCATCACTTCTCACTTCATCACCTCGTCACTTCGTCACCTCGCATTCTACCTCCACTTCTCACCTCGTCACTTCATTCACCTCGGTCACTTTCATCACCTCGTCACTTCATATCACCTCTCACCTTTCGTACCTCACTTCTCACCTTCATCACCTCGTAACTTCATCACCTCACCTCACTCTTCATCACTCCGTCATTCATCACCTCGTTACTTCATCAACTTCATCACTTCATCACCTCATCACTTGTCACATCATCACTGCATACTTCATACCCTCGTCACTTCGTCACCTCATCACTTCATCACTTCATCACCTCGTCACTTCTACCTTCACTTCCATCACCTCGTCACTTCATCACCTCGTCACTTCATCACTCGTCACTTCATCACTCGTCCCACTTCATACCTCGTCACTTCATCACCTCATCACTCATCACCTCATCACTCGTCACCTCATCACTTCATCACTCATCCTCAGTCCACTTCATCCACTCGTCACTTCCAATACATTCCATCACCTCGTAACTTCATCACCTCATCACTCGTCATCATACCTCGTCACTTCATCACCTCATACCCTCATCACTTCTTCACCCTCGTCACTTCATCACCTCGTCACCTGTCATTTCACCTCGTCACTTTCACGTCACCTCGTCACTTCATCACCATTTCACACTTCCTCATCACTCATCACCTTCATCATCACCTCTCACTCTCATCATCCTCTTCCCATCATTCATTTGTCACTCGTCCACTTCATCATTAACTTCATCACCTCGTAACTTTCATCACCTCGTCACATTCATACTTGTCACTTCAGTCACTTGTCACTTATCATTCACTCGTCACTTCATACCTCGTCACTTTCCTCAATCCTCTCATATACCTTCGTACACTTCATCACCTCGTCACTCTCACTCTAACTCATCACCTCGTACTTCTAATCACCTCGTAACTTCATCACTTCGTCACTCATCACCTCTGTCACATTTCATCACCCTTCACTTCATCACACTTGTCACTTCATCACCTCGTCACTTCATCACCTCGTCTCAACTTCATCACCTCTACTTCATCACCTCCGTCACTTCATCACCTTTCACATTCATACTTGTCACTTCATCACCTTGTCACTTCATCACTGTAACTTCATCACCTCGTCACTTCATCACCTCGTAACTCATCACCTCGTAACTTTCATTCACCTCATACTTTCTACCTCGTAACTTTCATCACCTCGTCAACTTCATATCACCTCGTCATTCATCACCTTGTACTTCATCACACTGTCACTTCATCACCTCGTAACTTCATCACCCTCGTCACCTTCATCATCCTCATCACTTCATCACCTCGTCACCTCGTAACTTCATCCTCATCACTTCATCACCCACACTCAGTCCACTTCATACTCATCACTTTTCACCTCGT
>NC_036847.1:30772019-30773971 GCF_002910315.2 Salvelinus sp. IW2-2015 | reverse complement strand
ACCTTCATCACCTCGTCACTTCATCACCTCGTCACTTCATCACTTCATCATCTCGTCCACTCATCAACCTCGTCACTTTCATCACCTCGTCACTTCGTCACCTTCGTCACTTTCGTCACTTCGTCACTTCGTCACCTCGTCCACCTCGTCACTTCCATCACCTCGTCCAACTTTCATCACCTCGTCACTTTATCACCTCGTCACTTCATCCACCTCACTCATCACCTCGTAACTTCAATCACCTCGCTAACTTCTCACCTCGTAACTTCATCAACCTCGTCACTTCATCACCTTTGCTTCACTTCATCAACCTCGTAACTTTCATCACCTCGTCCCTTTCATCGCTTAATCTCCTCATCATTCATCACCTTCGTACTTCATAACCTCGTAACGTCAGTACTTCATCACCTCATCACTTCATCACCTCATCACTTCATCACCTCATCACTGCATCACTTAATCTCCTCGTCACTTCATCACCTCGTCACTTCATCGCTTAATCTCCTCATCACCTCATCATCACCTCATCACCTCATCATCATTTCATCACCTCATCGTCACTTCGTCACCGCGTCACGTCGTCACCTCGTCACCTCGTCACTTCATCACTTCATCTATCTAACTCTGTTGTCTATGCTCCATATGGTCTGTTAGTTCACCCTCTTGTTGCGGTGTTGACTCCATCTGCTTATCTGATTGGTCCTTCCATAATGGACACTTGTATTTTTGGGGGATTTTATTAGGATCCCCATTAGCTGTTGCAAAAGCAGCAGCTACTCTTCCTGGGGTCCACACAAAACATGAAACAGAACATTAATAGACAAGAGCAGCTCAAGGACAGAACTACATCAATAAAAAAATCTATGTCATTACCTTAATGTGCTGTTTTCCTGCCAGTTGTCTTTAAACTAGGACTGAACATGCTACTGGGTGTGTGTGTGTTCCTGGCTCTATCTAGCCCTGACCACATGGTGCAGGGTCATTTCTCTCTTATTCTGACACAGGCCCCCGTGCCCCTCCCTCTCTTCTCCCCACCTCCCTCCCTTCTCCCCCTTCTTTTAGGGAAGACTGCAGGAGGGCGTGGACCTGAGCGAAAAAGAGAGAAAAAGGAGAGAGAGGCTGAGAGCCAAAGGAAGCCAGGAGAAAAAGGTAGAAGAAAAGGAAGAGAAACTCTGGCTGAACTCCGGGCGTGATAACAGAGAAAGAGAGACACAAGCTCGCTCGGCAGGAGTGTGTGCAGATTGCCCTCTGTGTGCGTTTCACGTGTGTGTTGAGCAGGTGGGACTTTGATGGGACAGTGAGCAATGCCTCACACTCAGCAACATCAGGTTGGCAGTAGGGGGCGACGCCCCCCTCTCCTCCACCACCCTATCCTCCTCCTCCCACTCTTCTCTCTTCTCCTATCCCACGCCCCCCAGCTCAGCCAAGGAGCCATACACATACCTTCTAACTGTGAGTACACCATCTTCACCTTATTTACACATCAATGTATTGTAGATGTAATATAACATAATATATATTTAAGCAATAAGGCCCAAGAGTTTGTGGTATATGGCCAAAATAGGGATGTTTTTACGCACAACGCATTGTGGAGTGCCTGGATACAGCCATTAGCCGTATCCATTTTCTTGTTACTTACAACCTCATGCTATTCGCATTAGCCTATGTTAGCTCAACCATCCCGTGGAAGGGACACCGATCCCAAAGAAGTTTTAAATTGTTTGCCCCCGAAAAGGACTCAAGTAAAAGATAAGTCACCCAGTAAAATACTACTTGAGTAAAAGTCTAAAAGTATTTGGTTTTTAATATACAGAAGTTTCAAAAGTAAATGTAATTGCTAAAATATACTTATATAATTATATATAATTTCACATTCCTTATATTAAGCAACCCAGACGGCACGATGTTCTTGTTTTTTTATTTATGGATAGCCAGGGGCACACTCCAACACT
>NC_036847.1:30762019-30767019 GCF_002910315.2 Salvelinus sp. IW2-2015 | reverse complement strand
GGTAAATTACCTTTGCAACCCTAGTCATACAACACATGGCGATAGAGAATGTATAGAATATGGCTATTGTCCCAAATGGCTCCCTATATAATGCACCACCTTTGACCAGAGCCCTAAGGGAAAGGGTGCCATTTTGGATAAAGTTAACCATGTTCTTTATCGCTGAACCACGGCCCAGTATGTAGGGTTTTATGAGTCGAATAATAGTGGGTGTTTTATGAACATAACAGTACATCATAATAGTAGAAAGAGGAATCACTCATCTTTTTCTACATTATCTCCTCTCATCCCCAAGGCCCGGTCTTTTCTACCACTCAGCTAATGTAATATATATATTACACTACTGTCTCCTTAGCATTAATATACACCATCACTTTCCTCTGTTCTCAACGCATTCTCTCCCCGTCCCCCTCTCTCCATTTCCGTCTATTCTCGTGGGGGACTTTAGTGATATGAATGAATACATTCCCCCATTATGTTTCAGGAAATGGAAATGACTGCTATCACTGATTCCCTCTGTGAGCCAGCTCCTGTCAGTGGCCGTAGGACTGTCGGTTCTAGTTGGTGGGCTATTAACCCCTGTGTGAGTCAGAATATAGGGGGCACAGTTGAGCTGTAGGGTGGTGGGCTGTAGTTAGTAGGACTATGGGCTTTAGGACTGTGTGGGGTGGCAGATAGTCTAGCGGTTAAGAGCATTTGGGCCAGTAACAAAAAGGTTGCTGGTTCGAATACCTGAGCCAACTAGGTGAAAAATCTATCGATGTGTGTGTGTGCTAACTTTGTGTCTCTCCCGTCCAGTTAAGAAACCCCCAGTGATCACCACCCAGCCTGAGTCCATCACTGTGTTCGGTGCTGAAGACATCCTCCTGACCTGCGAAGCATCAGGGAACCCTCCTCCCGAGTTAGTAACCTAACACCTAGCCCTTAGAAAAAAACTGCAGTTAATATAAAGTGCAGTGTGTCCCAATTACCACACTTCACTGCTATAACTACAGTATAACTCACTGCTATAACTACAGATCTGTTTTTCTTAACTGTTTTGTAAGGAACATGACATGTAGTCTTTCAGACATCTAGAAATGTTCCATTAGAATTACATGTGAGCACAGCTCCTCACAGTCACAGATTGCATTCCAAATGGCACACTGTTACCTTTAAAGTGCACTACTTTTAACCTGGGCACTGGTAAAAAGTAGTGCACTTTGTAGGGAATAGTGTGCTATTTGGAATGTATTCCCACTACTTATTGTAATGAACATGAGAGACAGAGAGCTGGTTTCAAGCACAGGGCGCAGCAGGTGTTTATTGCAAAGGACCATAGGAGGAGGCAGGTAGCTGGGTCCAGGGGCAGGCAGAAGGTCATACACAGGAGGAGGCAGGTAGCTGGGTCGCTAGGGCAGGCTAGAAGGTATACACAGGAGGAGGCAGGTAGCTGGGTCCAGGGGCAGGCAGAAGGTCATACACAGGAGGAGGCAGGTAGCTGGGTCCAGGGGCAGGCAGAAGGTCATACACAGGGGGTCCAAAAAGGTAACAGTACAGGCAGGGAAAAGGCTAGTAACGTCGTCCGGGAGATCAGGGAATAGGTAGATAACAGGAAATCCGATAGGCTAAAGTACAGGCAGGGAATAGGCGTCGTTAGTGAGGCAGGCAACAACTATTATACATGGGAGGAGTAAATCACTGGAAACCCAGGGCTCAGAAAGACGTGTGTCACAAAACAAACAATACCTCACAGTGATGGGATGCAAAGAACTGAACTAAATAGTGTGTGATAATGACATACAGGTGTGTGAACAGGTGATTATAATTCAGGTGATTGGGATCTGGAGAGTGAGCTGCGTTCAGGGGATCTATGTGTTTTAGGGTGTGAGTTGGAAGCAGACATTACACTTATTACAGCAAGGGAAACATGCAATTTTACACTCAAGGGACTGTGTCATTTTGTCTCTACTTGTACTAGGTGGAAAAAAAGCTCACTTTGTAGAGGAAGAGATGTATATTGAAACGACAGTACATAAGGCTCAGACTCATTCCTCTATTCAATTCTTTCCTCTTCTTTTAGTCAAACAGAGTTGATTGCAGGGTTAAGCTGTGGCTTTAACTCTGTCTCCATGTCTTCACTCTCTCTTTGCCTCTCTCTTTATTTATCTCGCTCTCCCGCTCCCTCCCTCTCTCAGTTTCCGCTGGACTAAAGATGGGGAAGAATTTATCCCTGCCAATGACCCGGGCTTGTCGGTGTCTCCGGGTTCTGGAACCTTCATGAAAACCGAGGTGGTGTCAGGCCCCATGAGCCAATACAAGGGCAAATACAGCTGCTACGCTGATAACGCATTAGGAACTGCTGTGTCTAATGAGGTCCAGCTCAGCACTGAGAGTGAGTAAACCAGAAACTCCAGTCCAACATTCCAATGACCACCAACTATGCTTTGTTTCCAATATCCATACTAGTACAACAGCTAGAGTGCATCCCCAGTACATAGATCTTTTTAGTATTACGCTAATGTGGAGATTTGAAAGGTTTGGAACTTGAACATTCTTCCTTTTTTGCACATTAGTAGATCTCATGGCTTGTGTCTGCTGCTGACAATCAGTAGATGAATCATTGTGAAATCTCCCTCACAGAGAAACAAAGTAACACTGTGTGAGGGACTTAAAGGTTAACCAAAACATTTCCATCACTTCTTTCAAAATCTTTCTAGACTTGAGAGGTTTTTAGTGTCAAGGTGTGGATATCTAGGCTGAGACATCATGCAGCTGCTGGTAAAAGTCTTTGTGCATGCATGGCCACGCAGTCGTGGGTGAACAGGGAGTACAGGAGAGGGCTCAGAACGCACCCTTGTGGGGCCCCAGTGTTGAGGATCAGCGGGGTGGAGATGTTGTTACCTACCCTCACCAGCTGGGGGCGGCCCGTCAGGAAGTCCAGTACCCAGTTGCACAGGGCGGGGTCGAGACCCAGCGTCTCGAGCTTGATGACGAGTTTGGAGGGTACTATGGTGTTAAATGCTGAGCTGTAGTCGATGAACAGCATTCTCACATAGTTATTCCTCTTATCCAGATGGGTTAGGGCAGTGTGCAGTGTGGTTGCGATTGCGTCGTCTGTGGACCTATTGGGGCGGTAAGCAAATTGGAGTGGGTCTAGGGTGTCAGGTAGGGTGGAGGTGATATGGTCCTTGACTAGTCTCTCAAAGCACTTCATGATGATGGAAGTGAGTGCTACGGGGCGGTAGTCATTTAGCTCAGTTACCTTAGCTTTCTTGGGAAACAATGGTGGCCCTCTTGAAGCATGTGGGAACAGCAGACTGGGATAAGGRTTGATTGAATATGTCCGTAAACACACCAGCCAGCTGGTCTGCGCATGCTCTGAGGACGCGGCTGGGAATGCCGTCTGGGCCTGCAGCCTTGCGAGGGTTAACACGTTTAAATGTTTTACTCACGTCAGCTGCAGTGAAGGAGAGTCCGCAGGTTTTGGTAGYGGGCCGWGTCAGTGGCACTGTATTGTCCTCAAAGCGAGCAAARAAGTTRTTTARTCTGTCTGGGAGCAAGACATCCTRGTCCGCGACGKGGCTGGTTTTCTTTTTGTAATCCGGGATTGACTGTAGACCCTGCCACATACCTCTTGTGTCTGAGCCGTTGAATTGCRACTCTACTTTGTCTCTATACTGACGCTTAGCTTGTTTGATTGCCTTGAGGAGGGAATAGCTACACTGTTTGTATTCGGTCATGTTTCCGGTCACCTGCAATCATCAAGTTTGCAGACGACACTACAGTGGTAGGCTTGATTATCAACAACGACGAGACGGCCTACAAGGAGGAGGTGAGGGCCCTCTGAGTGTGGTGTCAGGAAAATAACCTCACACTCAACGTCAACAAAACAAAGGAGATTATCGTGGACTTCAGGAAACAGCAAAGGGAGCACCTCCCTATCCACATCGACGGGACAGTAGTGGAGAAGGTGGAAAGTTAAGTTCCTCGGCGTACACATCACGGACAAACTGAAATTGTCCACCCACACAGACAGCGTGGTGAAGAAGGCGCAAGAGAAGGAGCGGGGAGGGGAGGGGGAGTAGAGGGGAGGGGAGTGAGAGGAGAAGGCGCGGGGAGGGGAGGGGTCAAGGGAGGGAGAAGAGAAGGAGCGGGGAGGGAGAAGAGAAGGAGCGGGGAGGGGAGGGGGCAAGGGAGGGAGAAGAGAAGGAGCGGGGAGGGGGAGTAGGGGGAGGGGAGTGAGAGGAGAAGGCGCGGGGAGGGGAGGGGGCAAGGGAGGGAGAAGAGAGGAGCGGGGAGGGAGAAGAGAAGGAGCAGGGGAGGGGGAGGGGGCAAAGGGAGGGAGAAGAGAAGGAGACGGGGAGGGGGAGTAGGGGGAGGGGAGTGAGAGGAGAAGGCGCAGGGAGGGGAGTAGGAGAAGGGATGGAAGAGAAGGCGCGGGGAGGGAGAAGAGAAGGAGCGGGGAGGGGAGTAGTGGGAGTAGGGGGAAAGGGAGTGAGAAGGAGCGAGGAAGGGGAGTAGGGGGGAAGGGAGTGAGAAAGAGAAGGAGCGGGGAGGGGGAGTAGGGGGAAGGGAGTGAGAAGAGAAGGAGCGGGGAGGGGGAGTGGGGGAAGGGAGTGAGAAGGAGCGGGGAGGGGGAGTAGGGGGGGAGGGAGTGAGAAGAGAAGAGAAGGAGCGGGGAGGGGGAGTAGGGGGAGGGGGAGGGAGAAGGAGGGAGAATATCGTTTATTTATGTTTTATTCAGCAAAAAGAAACCACATGAAAAGTCAGATGGTCAAGGAGATGGAGAGACAGATAAAGGATGAGTAAAACAGACAGACAGAGAGAGAGAGATACTCACGCTCGTCCATCCAGTGGATGACAGGAGGAACAGTGCTGAAGGGAGGGTTACATTTCAGTACCACACTCTCTCCTTCCTCACCTTCTTTTCACCTTCTGCTCTTTCTGCAGGGCGGGGCATCTGAAAGGGAAGCACAGAGCGATGTCAGTAATTCTTTAGTTGAGGCTGGTATTCGCGT
>NC_036847.1:30753028-30755599 GCF_002910315.2 Salvelinus sp. IW2-2015 | reverse complement strand
TGTGTGTGTGGTGTGTTGTGTGTGTGTGTGTGGTGTGGTGTGTGTGTGTGTGTGTGTGTGTGTGTGTGTGTGTGTGGTGTGTGTGTGTGTGTGGTGTGTGTGTTGTGTGTGTGTGTGTGTGTGTGTGTGTTTGTGAGAGAGTCAAATCAAATGTTATTGGTCACATACACATGGTTATTAGATGTTATTGCAAGTGTAGCGAAATGCTTGTGCTTCTAGTTCCGACCGTGCAGTAACATCTCACAAGTAATCTAACAATTTCACAACAACTACCTTATACACACAAGTGTAAAGGAATGAATAAGAATATGTATATATAAATATATGGATGAGTGATGGCCGTGTGGCATAGGCAAGATGCAGTAGATGGTATAGAGTACAGTATATACATATGAGATGAGTAATGTAGGGTATGTAAACATTATATAAAGTGGCATTGTTTAAAGTGACTAGTGATACATTTATTAAATCCAATTTTTTATTATTAAAGTGGCTAGAGATTGAGTCAGTATGTTGGCAGCAGCACTCAATATGGGTGATGGCTGTTGAACAGTCTGATGCCTTGAGATAGAAGCTGTTTTTCAGTCTCTCGGTCCCTGCTTTGATGCACCTGTACTGACCTCGCCTTCTGGATGATAGCGGGGTGAACAGGTAGTGGCTCGGGTTGTTGTTGTCCTTGATGATCTTTTTCGCCTTCCTGTGACATCGGGTGGTGTAGGTGTCCTGGAGGGCAGGTAGTTTGCCCCCGGTGATGCGTTGTGCAGACATCACTACCCTCTGGAGAGCTTTACGGTTGTGGGCGGAGCAGTTGCCGTACCAGGCGGTGATACAGCCCGACAGGATGCTCTCGATTGTGCATCTGTAAAAGTGTGTGAGTGTTTTCAGTGACAAGCCAAATTCTTTTCAGCCTCCTGAGGTTGAAGAGGCGCTGTCTCTTCTCCCCCTCCTCCACTCCCCTCCAGGAATGCATCACATTGAGCTAAATGATCGTGTAACCCAGGGTCGGGACGGGAACCTCTACTTCTCTCACGTCACCGTCGATGACACCCGTATTGACTACACCTGTAACGTCCAGTACCTCAGCGCTCGCACCATCCTCTCTAAGGAACCCATCACCCTGACTGTTACAACCTGTAAGTACACCGTCACTCACCATGGTAACACAGTACTATAACTGTTATGACTACACCTATAATGCCCAGCACCTCAGAGCTCCAACCAAACTCTTTAAGGAACCCATCACCCTCACCGTCACAACCTGTAAATACTAAGCTAGACAGACCTCAGTAACCGTGGTAACACAATGTAGACTGACCTTGGTCACCATGGTAATGCAGTACGAGTCAATCACCCTGACCATGTGTCACCACTAATAATGTCAGTCACCATGGTAACATACGATAGCACCTGAAGGCCATTTGTTAGCTACAGTACAGGTTGTCTCGACCCCTCCCCACATGTTAGTTAAGAAGCCACTCTGACATTGATGAACAGAGACACTGATGGGACCGTAACCCAAGCCAAGGCCACCTGGGGGTATAGGAGCATGTCACATATCTGTAGTGTTGCCTACAGTAGTGTGGCTAATGAACATAGATGACAAGAAAATAATGTTCTTTTTACTCACATACATTTTCCCTGACACCCCAAAATACTCGTTACATTTCAAATGCTTAGCAGGACATAAATGTTCCAATTCCCACACTTATCAAGAGAACATCCCTGGTCATCCCCTGCCTCTGATCTGACAGACTCACTAAACACAAATTATTTGTTTGTAAATTATGTCTGAGTATTGGAGTGTGCCCCTGGCTATCCGTAAATTTAAAAAACAAGAAAATAATGCTGTCTGGTTGGCTCAATGTGTAATTTGAAATTATTTATGGCATTTAGCCTACTTTTACTGTTAATACTTAAGTATACTGAACAAAAATATAAATGCAACATGCAACAATTTCAACGATTTTACGAGTTACAGTTCATATAAGGAAATCAGTCCAATTAAATACATAAATTAAGCCCTAATCTATGGATTTCACATGACTGGACATGGGTGCAGCCATGGGTGGGCCTTGGAAGGTATAGGTCCACACACTTCACAGCCAGGCCCACCCATTGGGGAGCCAGGCCCAGCCAATCAGAATTAGTTTTTCCTCACAAAAGGGTTGTATTACAGACAGAAATACTCCTCAGCTGCACCTGTGTCATGATCATGCTGTTCAATCAGCTTCTTGATATGCCACACCTGTCAGGTGGATGGATTATGTTGGCAAAAGAGAATGCTCACTAACAGGGATGTAAACAAATTTGTGCACAAAATTTGAGAAAAATATGCTTTTTGTGGGTATGGAACATTTTTGGGATCTTTTAATTTCAGATCATGAAACATGGGACCAACACTTCACATGTTACTTTCATATTTTTGTTCAGTGTATATTTAAAACCAAATACTTTCAGAGTTTTACTCAAGTAGTATTTTACTGGGTGATTATCACTTTTACTTTAGTAATTTTCTATCAAGGTATCTTTACTCTGACATTTTCTACCACTGTATGAACCTCTGTTTCTCCC
>NC_036847.1:30750803-30753003 GCF_002910315.2 Salvelinus sp. IW2-2015 | reverse complement strand
CGCGAGACTGATCAGCTATTATTGTGTATAGACTATACTGAGCCCACAGCTGATGGACAACTAACTCAGTATCAATCTATAGCCATCTTATGAGTAGCCACAACATGACCACAACAGACACGCGACTCATGTACGCAGTATATCATGAGATGTTGTCACGACACACCGATACATCTGACGTCATAGTGACATGACTCTCTGCTACGTTATCTACTCACTCGGCCTTACGAGTGATCAGTCGAGTCTTCCTTAGAGCAACACAGACCGCCGGCATGGTACAACAACAGTGACGCATCTCTCATTTGACTGAGATCAACATGGTCAGCATGAGATCCCACGGCTAGACTAGAGTCATGTTGTTGAGGTTCGGACTACAACAGACAGTGTCTTATAGTACGGCATCGCGCCAACCAGTGACCAGCCTCACGACAAGGCTAACAGTATGAGACTGTCTTTTCATAATCTCGAGCTTTCAGCACGTAGAGACAAGCGATGCGCAACGAGAGAGACGAACAGGTGATGCAACGCACACTGACCACGAGGCAATCATACGTGTACTCGTTGTATGCTGACGCACTGAGGGTATACCGTCGCGACAAGGGAGCTCAGCGACTGAGCGGACCCGAATTGAGACGGACGGCCACTGTGATCATCCTTGTGTCGAGGGTGAGAGTTCGATTTTCCTGTATGAGCAAAATATGTGTGGGGCTCGCTCGTTGGCTGTGTCGCGTGTGTGTGTGGTTTGGTATCCGTTCGTATTTCGCGCGCGTATAGCGGGTGTTATTTTTGGTGTGTGTGCAGGCCTTGGGGTGGTTTTGCTCCTTTTCTGGTCGAAGTTTTGTTAGGCTGAACACTGGTACTCTCCCTCCTCCGGGCCGCTGCTCTGGTCTTTTCGGGGTGTCTTTCGGTTGCTTTGGGGCGCGGTGCCCATTGCTGCTGGCTGGCGTTCCCCGTGTTTCGTGCGCCGGTCTCTTGCTTGTGCTTCTGTTCCTTGTTCTGGAGGGTTGGTCTGTCGCTATCTGAGATGTTACTGATGCGCAGGCCAGGGACGGTCTCGCAGTTGACAGCATGTCTGGAGGCGTACGGGACTCGGAGCGAGCCTGACGCGTCTTTCCTCACGTTCACTGGAGCTGTTAGGGGTATGGGCTGGAGGGGGATGGAGAGGCGAGTGAGGGAGGTGAGGAGGTGGGAAGGAAGGGGTTGGTGTATGGAGGCAGGAAGGGAAAGAGAGAAAGAGAGGAAAAAGCAGGAGGAGAGGGGGAGAGGGAGCGAAAAAGAGTCAATTATTAGGTCACACGAGTGGAACATCTAGACAGTCACTAACAGGCTCGCTATTTGATTGACTAGCCATGGCCTGGTTTTCGCCACAGAGCCAGAGAGAGCAGTTAGACCTTACAGGCCCTGGGAGATGCACTCATCTCCAGGCTCCTGGCCCTGGGAGGCCGTTGGTAAGTCTGCTGTGGGTTCCCCTGAGGGCCTATCTTATCTGGGGCCTTTCGGTCTTCTCCGACCCACTGAGTTAGCTGGAGGAGGGGAGTGAGAGGGGAGGGAGTACGGGAGGGAGGGAGGCGGGGCACGCAAGAAAGGGAGGGGGGAGGGTGGAGGAGGGAGGGAGGGAGGGAGGGAGGGAAGCGACGGGGGAGAATACCAGTGTTCAGCCAACAACTCACAGGGCAAGGTCACACACACCTACACCGTTAGCGTCGAAGGTAAACAAGACAACACACACACACACACACTGTTTCTTCTCTCGTTTACCTGCTAAGGTTACTGCTGTGGTTGTGTGTTGATGTGTTTTCCACTATACCCTCATGCGTTACAGTACGTATGATCTTGTTGTGTGTCATACTGTTGTTGTCTGTTGATGCTTTTCTATGTGATGTATAACATTATTGTTGTCTATGCTGTCTGTTGTGTTCTATGCTGTCTGTTGTTGTCCATGATATCTGTTGTGGTCTATGCTGCATGTTGTTGTCCATGATGTCTGTTGTTGTCCATGCTGTCTGTTGTTGTCTATGCTGTCTGTTGTTGTCCATGATGTCTGTTGTTGTCTATGCTGTCTGTTGTTGTCTACAATGTCTGTTGTGGTCTATGCTGTCTGTTGTGGTTCATGTTGTCTGTTGTGGTCTATGATGTCTGTTGTTGTCCATGCTGTCTGTTGTGTTCTATGCTGTCAGTTGCGGTATATGCTGTCTGTTGT